>NC_041383.1:694266100-694276255 GCF_002162155.2 Triticum dicoccoides | reverse complement strand
TGTTGGTCCAAACCGAGCAACCTGCGGGGCCACCTTGGGGCAACTTGAGGGCTGGTTTTACTCGTAGCTTGACTCATCCAATGTGCCCTGAGAACGAGATACGTGCGACTCCTATCGGGATTTGTCGGCACATCGGGCGGCTTTGCTGGTCTTGTTTTACCATTGTCGAAATGTTTTGCGAACCGGGATTCCGAGGCTGATCGGGTCTTCCCGGGAGAAGGTTTATCCTTCATTAACCGTGAGAGCTTGTGATTGGCTAAGTTGGGACACCCCTGCAGGGTATATAAACTTTCGAAAGTCGTGCCCGCGGTTATGAGGCAAATGGGAATTTGTTAATGTCCGGTTGTAGATAACTTGACACTTGATTTCATTAAAATGCATAACAGCGTGTGTAGCCGTGATGGTCTCTTCTCGGCGGAGTCCGGGAAGTGAAAACGGTTTGTATTATGCTTGACGTAAGTAGTTTCAGGATCACTTCTTGATCACTTCTAGCATCTCGACCGATGCGTTGCTTCTCTTCTCGCTCTCAGTTGCGTATGTTAGCCACCATATATGCTTAGTGCTTGCCGCAGCTCCACCATATTACACCTTTTACCTACCTATGAGCTTAAGTAGTCTTGATCTCGCGGGTGTGAGATTGCTGAGTCCCCGTGGCTCACAGATTCTACCAAAACAGATGTAGGTGCCGAGGATACTGGCGCAGATGGCGCAACTGAGCTGAAGTGGGAATTTGATGAGGCCCTTGGTCATTACTATGTATTGTTTCCAGATGATCAGTAGAGGAGCCCAGTCGGGACGATCGGGGATCTAGCATTTGGGGTTGTCTTCTTTTCATTTGAACTTGACCGTAGCCGGTCTATGAGTGTATTTGAATGATGTATGATCTTAAATTATGTATTGTGTGAAGTGGCGATTGTAGGCCAACTCTCTTTATCCCATTCTTGTTCATTACATGGGATTGTGTGAAGATGACCCTTCTTGCGACAAGACCACCATGCGGTTATGCCTCTAAGTCGTGCTCCGACACGTGGGAGATATAGCCGCATCATGGGTGTTACAAGTTGGTATCAGAGCCATCCCCGACTTAGGAGCCCCCTGCTTGATTGTTTGCTGGCGATGTTGAGTCTAGAACAAAAATGTTTTGAGTCTTAGGATTATATATATCGGACAGTAGGATTGTTTTTACTCCTCAGTCCCCTCGTCGCTCTGGTGAGGTCTCCTGACGTAGATGTTTTGACTTTCCTCTTCTCAAATTTCACTAAAAAAATTTAGGTTCACGCGGGTATCTTGGAATCGTTCCGATAGTTTTGTGACGAGAACATTGTTCTTGGTGCCTCCTGATATTTAGGGATTGTGGCAGTGTCCTGGGGAGTTGCGCTCCGAGGTGTTGTCGTCACAATTTTATCGTTGCAGTTCTGGAATACCTGAGCTTTGCCGACATCAAAAATCTCTTTTGTACAGTTGTTGGTGAGATAACCCCGATAACCCAGTACTGGGGTGAGCTCGGGAGTATTGCCATAACTCGTATAACGGATGCTTTTCGAAGGTTGAGGTACACGATTTCCGAAGGTTTCTTGGTTATGTGTTGACGGATGGATACAGCTGGATGTAGGGATTATTAGTTTGGGTGAGATATATTGCTTCCCCTGTATCCCCAACACCAGATTGCATAACCAGAAAATTTTAGGAGTTTATAGGTGGGATTCAAGTAGCTCTAGCATTTCTTCCCGCAGATATTTGGTTCGTGATTGGGTAATCATTACCACTTATTTGTTCCAGTTGTACCTTGTTTATTTCATTCATCAATCTCTATTCAAGTGGCTTCTCACCTTTATGGACGTGTGATGTTTACTTTGGAATTCATTTGTTCATCTTTGTTCGAATGTTTATTGTGAAGACTATATGTTGCTATTTCTATCCGTTGATTCAACTTGTCTATCTGTCTATCAAGATGCTAACGGATGTCACCCTCTTCAGGATGGCTCCGCCAACGCGTCAGAATCCGGATCGCAATGATGGGAGTCAGGCGAACCCTCCACCTCCACCTCCGCCTCCGGAGGCATGGCAAGCTTTGATGGAAGCCTCTAACGCCCATGCTCAGATGATGATCCAGCTCATGCAAGAGCGCAACCAAGGCCAAGGCAACCAAGGGAATCAAGGTCAAGGGCAGTTCAATCATTAGCCTCTATTTCCTACCCTCAACCAGTTCCTGGCAAATCAGCCGAAGTCTTTCAGCTACTGTGCCGAGGCCATAGACGCTGATGATTGGCTCGTGGATATCAACAAGCATTTTGAATGCAGCAATGTCAGGCCTGAGGACTATGTCAAGTTCCCTTCTTTTCAGCTCAAGGATCAGGAAGCTGATTGGTTCCAGCAATACAAGGATACCGGAGGTGGTCGAGTGATTACTTGGACTGACTTCTGTCGTGACTTTAAAGCTCACCATATTCCTACCAGTGTTGTTGAGAGCAAGCGAGAGGAGTTCCACAATCTCAAGCAAGGCAACATGTCAGTGTACGAATACAACAAGCAGTTTCAGAAACTTGCTTGCTTCGCTAAGCAAGATGTTCCAGATGAGAAGAGTATGATCTATCAGTTCAGGGGTGGCCTTAGAGAGGATCTGCAGTTAGCTCTCATTCTTATTGAGCCTACTCAGTTTGATCAATTCTACAATATGGCACTCAAGCAAGAAGGTGCTGAGCTCAAGTGTGAGGCTTCTAAGAAGAGAATCAGGGATGCAGTGCAATCTTCTTCTTCCTCACAAGTGGCAGCTAAGCAGCAGAAGTTTTATCTTCTTCCTCCTCCGTTTCGTCTGCCTTACCAACAGAAGAACTCCGGTGGTCGTGGATCTTCCCACCCACCCAACCCAAGCTATCAGAACAAGTCTCAGCCTCAAGCTCCAAGGTCAAGTGCTCCTTATCACCGTCCGCTCTCAGAAGTGACTTGCAACAAATGCCAGCAGAAAGGTCACTACGCGAACAAATGCTTAAATCAAAGGCGCCTTCCTCCAACCTCTTTCTATTCCGGAATGCAAGTTTGACCATATCGAGATGGACTTCGTGACTGGTTTTCCTAAGTCCAAGCGTGGAAATGATGCTATCTTCTTGTCATTGACAAGCTTACCAAAGTGGCTCATTTTCTTCCTATCAAAGAATCTATCAGAACAGCTCAGCTGGCAGAGCTATACACCTCCAGAATTGTCTCCTTGCACGGCATTCCACAATTGATATCTTCAGATCGTGGAAGCATTTTCACTTCTATGTTCTGGGACTCCTTTCAGACGGCCATGGGCACCAACATTCGTTTCAGCACAACTTTCCATCCTCAAACAAGTGGCCAAGTCGAGCGAGTCAATCAAATTCTTGAAGATATGCTCAGGGCTTTTGTTATTTCCTTTGGCATGAAGTGGGAAGATTGTCTTCCATATGCCGAGTTCTCCTACAACAATAGCTTCCAAGCGAGTTCGGGCAAGGCCCCATTCGAAATTCTCTATGGCAGAAAGTGTCGTACTCCTCTCAATTGGTCTGAGACAGGTGAACGCCAACTTCTTGGCAACGACTTGATCACAGAAGCCGAAGAAATGTGCAAAGTCGTTCGTGAGAAACTCAAAGCCGCGCAATCGCGACAGAAGAGTTACTATGATAGCAAGCACCCTGACTTGGCTTTTGAAATCGAAGACCATGTCTACCTCTGCGTCTCTCCAATGAAAGGCACTCGTCGCTTCGATATCAAAGGGAAGCTTGCCCCTAGATACGTGGGTCCTTTCAAGATCATTGGCAAAAGAGGCGACCTCGCCTATCAACTTGAGCTTCCATCCAACTTTGCAAACGTGCACGATGTGTTTCACGTGTCACAGCTTCGCAAGTGCTTCAAGACTCCTGAGTGCACTATCAACTTCGAAGAAATCAACCTCCAAGAAGATCTCTCTTATCATGAGCACCCCGTTGCTATTCTTGAAGAAACCGAGCGCAAGACTCGCAACAAGTCAACCAAATTCCTGAAAGTGAAGTGGTCACACCATTCCGACCGAGAAGCCACCTGGGAGCGCGAGGATCACCTCCGTTCCGAATATCCGGAGTTCTTCCAGTCCTAGATCTCGGGACGAGATCCTCTTGTAGTGGAGGAGAGTTGTAACACCCCAGATGTAACATGTCCCAATTTGGCAATATATCAACTTGACCTCATCCAATTCTTGTGGGTTTTATCATGTTTGGCCTCATCTTGTTTGGTTGTGTGGTTTTATTCTTTTCATTGTCATATTCCTTTTAGCCATATTGCATTTGTGCTTCTTGTCATCATCATATAGTCCATTTTCATCTCATGTCATCTCATGTTGCATTTTGTCATTCATGTTGTTGCCATGAGCATCATGGGCATGACCTTGTCCCCCCCCCCCCTTTCAACCATGGCACCATCACTTCTCGTCCTTCCTTCTCTTATCAAGTGCTATTTTTCCTTCTCTATTAATGTTCATCTTCTCCCTGTAAATCTTGCTCCTTGCCCTAAACCTCTCTGCCAAAGATCTCCTTATTTGAAGTTGTTTTGGTCAGGTTCAAAAATGACACAAGTTTGAATATAATTCAAACTTGTCTTATTTTTCTACCTCTAAAAATAACCAATGCAATTTATTAAAATAGTGGATAATTCCAAGAGTTGGAGAGTATTTTCTTTATGCTCTAACTCCTCTCCTTTTTTCCTGAGCTTTTCTGTTTCTATTTCTGTTTATAAAAATAGAAATGAAGCAGCAGCAGCCTGCAGCCAGCGCAGCAGCCCGCCCTGGGCCTCGGCCTCCTAGGCCGGCCCAGCTAGCTAACTTCGCCAGCTGGCCCATCGCGCCAGCCGGCCCGCTCGGTCCTCCCCTCCGTGAATTTTCTCACCCACGCAACCGGTCACCCCCGCTGGTCCCTCTCCACGTGGATAGATCGGCCCCGCTCGTCAGCGCCTCCCCTGTTTCCCGCACCCACATATTCCCTCTCCTCTCGCCGTCGCCATGGGGACCGCGAGCATGAGCGCGTGTGAGCTCGCACCGCTCCCCTAGCCCTTATAAGCCCCAATTTCTGTGTCCCCCGCGTCGCCTAGGGTTTCCCCTGTCCGCCGCCGCCGTTTCCTGGTAAGTTTAGCCACCAGATCCACCGCTTCTGCTCCGTCCCGAGCGCACCTGAGAGCGCATCTCGACACCGGCGTGCTCTCCGGCCACTCCCAACCCCGCAGATCGTGTACATCTTCTTCCTCGCCGTCGTCTCCTTCCACGACGTCGACTACGGTGCCCCGGGCGACGAGTTCCTCGACGTCCCCTGCTTCCTCCTTCCTCTCGGTCAGAAACGCGCCAAGGTTCAGAGCTCCGATTCGTCGCCGTCAGCTCGTCTCCGTCGACCACTTCATGTCCTTGGGTGAGATGGGTAACGCACCTTCCTCTCCCATCCTTTCCCTGGCATTTAGGCAACCGTAGGGCGCGTCCGATCCGTGTCTTTCCCGCGCTCGCAGTGCTCCGGCGTTCTCTGAATGTAGTTGTGCAGCGATGTTCGACCGTAGCGTGTTTTGCCTGTCCGCGCTCGGGTTCCCCCTCGTCGTGCTCCCGTAGTGTGCTCGCGCACTCGTTTACGCCTCGCGCGCACCCTGCAAGCCTCCCGCAGCTCCGGCGAGTTCATCTGCCGCTTGCCGCGAATGCCATGGCCCCGAGTCGAGCAACTGCTCGACCTCGAGCGCCCCTGCATCCCCTCACAGATGCACGCATCCATTCCCCTTTCCGCACGGCCGCCGGAGTCCCTGTGCCCGCTGGATTGCCGTCGTTGCCCTCGTCGGCGCCGTCGTCTTCTCGGTTTGCAACAGAGTTGAACGACCTGGTGCCTATCTAAAAGGAGCCGAAGCCCCTTTTCCTATCAGAACCGCCTGCCTAGCCCAGTGGTTGCCGTAGCAGAGCCACACCGGGGAGACCCGGGTTCGATCCCCTGTGGCTGCATATTTCATTCCCCCCCTTTTTTCCTTTTCTTTGCACTGTGAGTATGACAGGGTGGCCCCACCTGTCATCCTCTCTTAGCCTGTTTGTTTTTATTTATTTTATTATTATTATTTGTTTTATTTTGATTCCTAGCGAATATTCCATTTCTGGCATATGGAATCTGTCCTTTTCGGGCAAGTCCATTTCTGGACGTTTCCAAATATGGAAAGTGCCATTCCTGTCAATTACCATTTTAGGCAGGTTTTATCTTAGTGCATTTGTGATGATTTTTCTACAGCAACCCTAACATATTATATATGTTTTTGGGGTAGAAAAATCCCACCAATCTAGTGGTTGCATTAGTTTCTGCATTTGAGCAAGTTCATGGTCATGTCATCTCAATCTATGTTGTTGTTTTGTCCTTTGTGTTTGTTCATGCAAATATGCTAGGTGGTTGTTTTGCACATGAGTAGCTTCATTTTCATGCCTACTTCATGCTAGCACTTGTTCCAAGCCATGACATGCCTGGTAGTGAGTTAATCAAGCCTGTAGAGATGCCATGATGAATCTATTTCTGCTATGTCTAGTAATTCCACTAAGTCTGTAGAACTGTTATCTCGTGCATTATTGCCATGCTATTTTAGTCATGCTCTAGTGGTTTTTAGTTTGAGCTCAGTGTTCATGTTTCATAGAGCATCGCATGTACATCACGCTTATGCATCTTGTTCATATTTTTGGGTGCTATAGCTTATTCATACTTTGCATACAAGTGGCCATGTTGCTGTTTGCATCATATCTTGTCTTGCTTGTCTTTTGCAAACCGTGCATCCGAATCCGGTGATTTTTATATCGATTTCAACCGAAATCATCTCATCATTCCAGCGGCATACTTGGTTTGCCAAGTTGATGCCTTGTTCTTCATCTTTCCTTCCGAAGCACGCATACGCTTTGCATATCACCTCTCGCATATCATGACATGTATTGCATCATGATGCTTGTGCATTGCACCGTGATTTATTGTGGTTCCTTGCTTGTGTTCTTGCTTTGGGTAGAACCGGGAGACGAGTACATGCACGAGGAACCTGTTGTGTACGCTAACGAGGATCAAGCCTTCGACAACTCTGAGAACCTTGCAGGCAAGATGACCATACCTTCGATATCACTTCTATCTTTGCTTGCTAGTACTCGCTCTATCTCTATGTTAGTTCTACCTGCCTTTGTTTACCATGCCTAGCAACCGTTGATTGGCTATGTCACCGCTTTTGCTCAGCCCCTCTTATAGCATTGTTAGTTGCAGGTGAAGATGAAGTTTGTTCCTGGTCGGAACATGGATATTTTGGGATATCACAATATCTCCTGTTTAAATTAATGCACCTTATATACTTGGTAAAGGGTGGAAGGCTCGGCCTTATGCCTGGTGACTTGTTCCACTCTTGCCGCCCTAGTTTCCGTCATACCGGTGTTATGTTCCTTGATTTTGCGTTCCTTACATGGTTGGGTGATTTATGGGACCCCCTTAACAGTTCGCTTTGAATAAAACTCCTCCAGCAAGGCCCAACCTTGGTTTTACCATTTGCCACTTATACCCGTTTTTCCCTTGGGTTTTCGCGAGCCCGAGGGTCATCTTTATTTTAGCTCCCCACCCCCCCCCCGGGCCAGTGCTCCTTCGAGTGTTGGTCCGAACCGAGCAACCTGCGTGGCCACCTTGGGGCAACTTGAGGGCTGGTTTTACTCGTAGCTTGACTCATCCGGTGTGCCCTGAGAACGAGATACGTGCGACTCCTATCGGGATTTGTTGGCACATCGGGCGGCTTTGCTGGTCTTGTTTTACCATTGTTGAAATGTTTTGCGAACCGGGATTCCGAAGCTGATCGGGTCTTCTCGGGAGAAGGTTTATCCTTCGTTGACCGTGAGAGCTTGTGATGGGCTAAGTTGGGACACCCCTGCAGGGTATATAAACTTTCGAAAGCCGTGCCCGCGGTTATGAGGCAGATGGGAATTTGTTAATGTCCGGTTGTAGATAACTTGACACTTGATTTCATTAAAATGCATCAACAGCATGTGTAGCCGTGATGGTCTCTTCTCGGCGGAGTCCGGGAAGTGAACACGGTTTGTGTTATGCTTGACGTAAGTAGTTTCAGGATCACTTCTTGATCACTTCTAGCATCTCGACCGATGCGTTGCTTCTCTTCTCGCTCTCAGTTCCGTATGTTAGCCACCATATATGCTTAGTGCTTGCCGCAGCTCCACCATATTACACCTTTTACCTACCTATGAGCTTAAATAGTCTTGATCTCACGGGTGTGAGATTGCTGAGTCCCCGTGGCTCACAGATTCCACCAAAACAGATGCAGGTGCCGAGGATACTGGCGCAGATGGCGCAACTGAGCTGAAGTGGGAATTTGATGAAGCCCTTGGTCATTACTATGTATCATTTCCAGATGATCAGTAGAGGAGCCCAGTCGGGACGATCGGGAATCTAGCATTTGGGGTTGTCTTCTTTTCATTTCAACTTGACCGTAGCCGGTCTATGAGTGTATTTGAATGATGTATGATCTTAAATTATGTATTGTGTGAAGTGGCGATTGTAAGCCAACTCTCTTTATCCCATTCTTGTTCATTACATGGGATTGTGTGAAGATGACCCTTCTTGCGACAAAACCACCATGCGGTTATGCCTCTAAGTCGTGCTCCGACACGTGGGAGATATAGCCGCATCGTGGGTGTTACAACTAGGCATACCCGCTCTCCTCGAGAGGGATTGGGAACACCCTCCGCCTGCTCTCCGCCGCTATAGGCAGCAATCCCGGCTGGAACTAGGACCATATATGCTGGGGGGAGAAACCCCTTGGACTGAAGCACTACTAACTTGCTATGCGGGACGGAGCACCGCCCCCAATCTCCGGGCCGAGGGCTGGAAGGGCGAGAGGAGGAGCGGCACCAACTGGCGATGATGGAATGGATCTCTGTCGGAGGCGCTCTGATGAAGACTCGCAGAGGGAAGATGGTGCGAATTGAATCTAACACTACTAGGAAAAGGGCTATAGATGGAATTGACACTAATGGCGCACCAGACATGTGGTGCGCCATTACTATATACTAATGGCGCACCATGTGTTGGTACGCCATTAGTGCCCAAATACTAATGGCGCACCACATCCACGGTGCGCCATTAGTAAAAATATTTTTTTAAAAATTTTGTTCAAAACTACTAATGGCGCACCGTGGGAGTGGTGCGCCATTACTAGTTGAAATAGTAATGGCGCACCACACCACGGTGCGCCATTAGTAACTTGGCCACCACTTCCACCAAATGCACCCCCCCTGTGGATCGCCTTTTCAGTTCAAAAAAAAAAAAGAAAATGATGAAAATGTCAAAAAAAATAAAAGAAACTAAGTTTCCCATGTGATATGTGGCCTAGTTATTGGGAAAATTTGCAAATATGAATTTTGACTTCATTTGCAAAATCTCGCGAGAATTTGTAAAAATGGGCATAACTTTTGCATACTAACTCGGATGAAAAAGTTTTTTATATGAAAAATCAATTACTCGAAAAGTTACATCCAAAAATTACTAATGGCGCTAACGGATGCAGAAAAAATCCTCAAAATCCTCAAAAACATTTTCAAAATCCTCAAAAACCTAACAGAAAACCTAACAGAAAACCTAACAGGAACCCCGTTAAACATTTTCAAAATCCTCAAAAACCTAACAGAAAAAAAAGATACGGGGCTTTTAAGGTCTGGAGAGGCAAAAAAATTCAAAAAAATTCAAACTTACTAATGGCGCACCTGCCCATGGTGCGCCATTAGTATCTTCCCTCCTTCAAAATTCAAAATAAGTCAAAAAATTAAAAAAAATTACTAATGGCGCACCTGCCCATGGTGCGCCATTAGTATCTTCCCGCCTTCAAAATTCAAAATAAATAAAAAAAATAAAAAAATTTACTAATGGCGCACCTGCCCGCGGTGCGCCATTAGTATGCCGTATGTATGGCTGGTCGTGGTCCTCTCCTCCTTATCTCTTCATTCCACCTCTCCTACACTCCATCTCCTCCTCTCCTCCACTCCATCTTCCCTTCTCTCCTCCATGATACTTCTCCTCTCCGGTAACCTCCTCCTCCTCTCCGGCGACCTCCTCCTCCCTCCTCCCCTCCCCTCCCCTCCCCTCACGGTTTCTTCTCCCTCCTCTCCGGTGAACTCCTCCTCCCTCCTCT
>NC_041383.1:694225049-694265599 GCF_002162155.2 Triticum dicoccoides | reverse complement strand
TCCTTCCTCCTCTCCGATGCTCCGGTGAACTCCTCTCCAGCGACCTCCTCCTCCTCCTCTCCGGCGATGTAGGCGAGCGCCTCTCCGGTGACCTCCTCCTCCTCCTCTCCGGCGATGTAGGAGAGCGCCTCTCCGGTGACCTCCTCCTCCTCCTCTCCGGCGAACTCCTCTTCGGCGAACTCCTCTCCGGCGAACTCCTCTCCAGCAAAAGACCACGGCAAAAGAACGTACAAGATCCAAAAACAGGAACAAAATTTGAAATAATGTCGTGCCAAAAAACAAGCAAAAAAACGAGCAAAAAATGGGCAAAAAATCACGATCCAGATCTAGACTCAAAATGGCGCATCACTAATGGCGCATCACTAAATAGTGCGCCATTAGTATGCCGAAGTTACTAATGGCGCATCCCGTTGTCGTGCGCCATTAGTATGCCAAACCACCTGGGTATACATGGCCCCTGGGAGGCATACTAATGGCGCACCGTGGCCTATACTAATGGCGCACCAGTGGTGCGCCATTAGTATACCAGATACTAATGGCGCACCAGTGGTGCGCCATTAGTAAAAATTACTAATGGTGTGCTAGTAATGGCGCACCAGTGATGCGCCATTAATGGCCAAATTAGGTGCACCATTAGTAGCGGTTTTTCTAGTAGTGTAAATCCCCGTCTCTTTTATGGGCGCCTCATTAACGCAACCGGGGGTGGGTAAGTGAAAAGAAAACCCCCTGGCTTTTCGCATTCGTTTGACGTGTGGAAGATGGTCATTATGGGGCACAGAAGCCGAGGAGAACAACACACACTAGAAGCCGGACACTATTCGACGGATACAAAGAATTTGCAGGAGAACCCGCCTTGCAATGCCGAAGACAACTTGCACGCCGGACTCGTCGTCATTGAAGCCTGGTTCGGGGGCTACTGATGGAGTCCTGGATTAGCGGGTGTCCGGATGGCCGGACTCCTGGACTATGAAGATACAAGATTGAAGACTCCGGCCCGTATCCGGATGGGACTTTCCTTGGTGTGGAAGGCAAGCTTGGCGATACGATATGAAGATCTCCTCCCATTGTAACCGACTCTGTGTAACCCTAGCCCTCTCCGGTGTCTATATAAACTGGATATTTTTAGTCCGTAGGACGAACAAAAATCATACCATAGGCTAGCTTCTAGGGTTTAGCCATTCCGATCTCGTGGTAGATCTACTCTTGTACTACCCATATCATCAATATTAATCAAGCAGGAGTAGGGTTTTACCTCCATCGAGAGGGCCCGAACCTGGGTAAAAACATCGTGTCCCTTGTCTCCTGTTACCATCCGCCTAGACGCACAGTTTGGGACCCCCTACCCGAGATCCGCCGATTTTGACACCGACAATCATCCTACTAGCATCCGTCACGGCGGCTCAGCCGCATTGGTCTTAGACCCAATCATCGACGGATTCCACCTCACGTGAGTCCTTATGGACGGCGGCAACATCCTGAACCTGCTTTATCAGGATACAGTGCGCAAAATGGGCATCGACCCCTCAAGGATCAAGCCCACCAAAACCACCTTTAAAGGTGTAATTCCTGGAGTAGAGGCCCATTGTACGGGCTCTATAACATTGGAAGTGGTCTTCGGATCTCCGGACAACTTCCGAAGAGAAGAGTTAATCTTTGATATCGTCCCTTTTCGTAGTGGTTACCACGCACTGCTCGGACGAACCGCATTCGCTAGATTCAATGTTGTACCACACTATGCATACCTCAAGCTAAAGATGCCAGGCCCGTGCGGGGTCTTAATAGTCAACGGAAACATGGACCGCTCTCTCCGTACAGAAGAGCATACTGCAGCCCTCACGGCAGAGGTACAATGCGGCCTCCTCCGGCAAACCACCAATCCGGCAACGACAACCTCAAGCACTGTCAAGCGAGTCCGAAGCACCCCACAACAGGATCATCAGGCACGCCATGAGCGTGATTAGCAGTCCGGCCTCCGCTTACACCCCATTAAAGCAGCATTCGTGCCACACATACACAATTACGCACTCAAAATACCATGGGCACAGGCGGAGGCGCAGCAGTGACTCAGTCAACAGTGCGGTATCACCGCAACATACCTCCATAATCTTTCCCTTTTACCTTCCAGGACATTGCTTTAGTGCAGCCTCTTCAAAAGAGCCGGATTGCCGGACTTACAAAGGAGAGAAAACCAAGGAGGCAACACGCTTTGCGCACAGAAGGAAACACCCAGGTAGAATCTATTTACGATCGTTATACTTGTTTTATCTATCTGTACGTGACCTGCCCCTGGATAGGACATGTCAAATAGTCCTATTTATCTCCGCTTAATGCATTCATTGTAAACATACGCTTAAACGTATTATTCATCAATGGGAGATCACATATAGCATCAGCTTATCAGTCTTATCTGAGCATTTTTTTCTCGCAAACGTTTATTTGACATTGCATCCGTACACAGTGGTAAGTTTAGTTTGCCAGGGGCTTCTGATGGTGCCCCATAATATGGCAAGAGAAGTCTGAACACTTTCAACAGTGCGGCACCCCGAACTTATAGCACTATATGCATCAGCTCCAAATCATGTCTTGGGCCTACAGTTGGGATAGCCTGGCTCCCTTGTTTTGGTACCTTACGTTCCATTATGTCGGCTAAGGTAGCGCAGGGAGAACTACTGCAATTGTGTCCCGCTTCTTCCGGACGAGCACCTCAGTAGAGAAAGCCGAAAACTGACTGACATGATATGGCGAGAGCTGGTCGCTGTTCGAGAGGTCTTAAAATCCTTAAAGATTTTTCCGCTTTAGGCGATAAATCGGCTTCGTCCAATCTAGGTGTATATAGCGCCCCAATATGGCCTTCTCGATTCTAGGGATTTCGCCGAAATTTAAAATTGAAGACTTCTATGGCTAAGTGAAAGTTATAAAGCCGCATAGTCTGATTGCCTTGTTCGCTGCGCCGGACACCTCCTTAAGGGACCAAACATTTGGATAAAGAGTGTCCGGGTTTCCACGAACACCCCAGTACTAGTTACGTGGGGGCGGAAGCCGACGACTGGCCTACATTCAGAATTTTATAAACAACAGCATAGAAGGTAATATTTTAAATAACAAAAGCGCTACATAGCACAAGTAACTTCGTCCTTAAATTACAAACATGACAGAAGTGAATTCATTCTAAAATTGTGTCCTTGGTATATTCATCGGCCACGAGACGAGCGCCCTTCATAACTCCATCGTAATACTTCTCCGGATAGCGATGCGCCTTGCCCTCCGGCGGCCCATCCTTCACCAGCTTCTCCGCATCCAGCTTGCCCAAATGCACCTTGACGCGGGCAAAGGGCCGTGGGCACCCTCAATGCAAACGGATCACTTGATGACTTCGAGCCGCGGACAGGCATTCACCATCCGCTTGATCAGGCCGAAGTGGCTAGCCGGCAGGGGCTCACTAGGCCACATCCGGACTATGAACTCTTTCATAGTCGTTTCGGCAGCCCTGTGGAGTTCGACCAACTATTTTAGTTGGTCACTCAGAGGCATTGGATGTTCGGCCCTAGCATACTGGGATCAGAACAGCTTCTCCGTTGAGCTCCCCTCCTGGGCACGGTAGAACTCCGCGGCATCTGATATGTTGCGTGGCAGATCTGCGAATGAACCTGGAGAGCTCTGAACTTGGGTAAGTAAAATAAATGCCTCCTCCACATGTTTTCTTTGCATAAAGAATTTCTTACCCGCCGCTATCTTTTTGGCCTCCTGGACTTCCTGTTGTGCCTTCTCGGCTTCGGCCTTGGCGTCTTTTATACTAGCAAAGACCTTCATAAGCTCGGCCTCTTTCGCCTTAAGCTCATGCTCCATGGACTTGAACTTTTTGCCGAGCTCCTGGAGCTCTTGTTGTACCTCGCCCACTCTGGCATCTTGCTTCTCACGCTCTGTGTGTTCCAAGGCCGCCTTGTCTTCGGCCTCAGACAGCGCTTTCTTCAGAGAGGCCACTTTGGTGGTGGCCCCTGTTACAAAATCACGACGCTTTGTCGTTAGAATAACTAATTTTATATACCCTTCATTATGTGAGAGCGGGGAATTACTCACCTTTGCTCTCTTCAAGCTGCCTCTTCGTGAGGTCAACCTATCCCTGCGCCTGCTCCAGATCCCGTTTTAGTCTGGCGATCTCGGCTATGCGGCCAGTAGCGGCAAGCAGCAGCCTGCTTATTCACATTAACACTTATTATTAGACTCCTTCGGATTATAATTGACCCTCCGTTTGGTTTTTCTTTCTGAACACCAAACAGAGTATCAGGGGCTACTACCTATCGGGTGGTAATTTCACATATTTTTTACTTACCTCAAAGCCTGTCAGGACGCTGGTGCAAGCTTCGGTTAGCCCACTCTTGGCGGACGAAACCTTCTAAATCACCGCAATCATAAGAGTACGGTGTTCTTCATCCATGGAAGCGCCGCGAAGCGCTTCCAACAGACAATCGGGTGCCTCGGGCGCAACAGAAGTCCTTGACACAGACGGCTCGCCCTCCCTAACGAGGGGTTGTCTGCCTAAGTCCGGAACCACTAAAGGCTCCAGAACAGTGTTCGTCTGAGAGCCCGACCTACTGTGGCTCTCACCGACACGATCCGTTGGGATCTTGAACCCCGCTTGTCCGACATCTGGAATTCTGCCTTGGGGCGTATCTAGAATGACCTCCCCCCGCTCTGGGAGCCTCCGGGACAACACCTCCGTGTGATCTACGGGTTGAGAAGTGGTGTCCGTCGGGAGCGAGTTCATCTCCGAATCGCTCAGGGATCCATCCGAAGAAAATACCTCAAGATGAACCCTGGCCGGACTGCATATATGTTCGGCGTTATAAAAAGACTGTGAAGTAAAGTCATTAAAGGGTGCGGATACTTACGATCGCGTTAGGGGCTTCCCCCTGGGCAGCCACCCCTCCTCGCTATGGGCGGCCGTGGAGGAGTAGTCCGAAAGGGACACCTTTCTCTTCTTGGATGACCCAGCCTCCCCCTCCGGGGCGGCTTTCCTCTTTTTCTCCTCCCCAGTGCGGGAGGAATCTGTCTCGTCGTCATCAGACGACGTGGGTATGACAGCCTTGCACCGAGGGCCTTTTCCGGCCCCCTGGTCCGCCTACTCGTGCCCCTCACCTTCTCCGAGTGGGGCGGTCCCTTCTTCTTCTTCCTCCCCTTCGGGGGAGGAGTGTGCCTCGTCATCTTCGGACGAGGCTTCTGGCGCAACCTTACGTCGGAGACCCTTTCGGATCCCCGGGGCCTTCTTATCAGCCTTCTTCTCCGGCACCTTGTAGGGCGTCGGGACCAGCATCTCCGTCAGGAGAGAATTTGCTGGGCTTTCTGGCAGCGGAGCCGGACAGTCAATCTGCTCCGCTGTCTCCACATAATCTTGAACAAATATGCACAATTACTTAAGGCTCCCCCATGAATATATTGGGAAGAACCGAATCCGGTGATAGCCTGAGAACTCACCTGACTAGGAGGCCGCGTGGCGTGGAGCCCTCGGTCCTCGGATGTGGGAGGAGGTACTTCGGAGGCCTTGAACAACGCCTTCCACGTGTTTTTGTGCTTCATGCTGTAGAGCCTCTAAAGCGTCTGGTGTTCGGCCAGGACGAACTCCCACAGATTGAATGCCCGCCTTTGGCACGGCAGAATCCGGCGAACGAGCATGACCTGCATCACGTTGACAAGCTTGATGTTATTGTCCTTCATGATGTTGATGCAGTTTTGGAGTCTGGGCAGCTCTGTAGATTCGCCCCAGGACAGGCCGTTCTTTTCCCAGGAGGTCAGCCGCATGGGGGTTCCGGATCGGAACTCGGGGGCCGCCGCCCAGTTGGCGTCGCGCGGATCGGTGATGTAGAACCACCCCAACTGCCACCCCTTCACGGTTTCCGCAAAGGAGCCGTCAAGCCAGGTAACGTTAGGAATCTTGCCCACCATGGCTCCTCCGCACTCCGCTTACTGGCCGCTCACAATCTTCGGCTCCACACAGAAGATTTGCAGCCACAAGCCGAAATGAGGCTTGATGCGGAGGAAGGCCTCGCATACGACGATGAATGCTGAGATGTTGAGGACGAAGTTCGGGGCTAGATCATGGAAATCTAGCCCATAGTAGAACATGAGCCCGCGGACGAAGGGGTGAAGTGGAAACCCCAGTCCACGGATGAAGTGGGCGAGAAACACGACCCTCTCATGGGGTCCTGGGGTTGGAATAACCTGCCCGTCGTCTGGTCACAGGTGCGCTATGTCTGCGGCCAAGTATCCGGCCGCCCTAAGATTCGCGATATCCTTCTCCTTCACGATGGAAGCCACCCACTTGCCTCCTGCTCTGGACAAGTTTAGCTATGTGGAGGAGACTTGGACTAGGACACTAGAGCTCGAGGGGGCAAGAGTGTGCAAAGGAGGAAGAAGGCATGGGTAAAAATGGGGAACTCTTATCCCTTTATAGAGGCGATGGAAGTGGTGCGCCTCCCCACTTTCCCGTTGGGAATCGCTCACCTCCCAAGCGCCACGATTGATGGCATGGTGGGATTACCCATACCTGTATTGATGAGAATCCCGTGATAAGGGGACACGATCTCTGCTTGGACAAGACGTGTCAAGGAAACCCCCTCGCAATATGCGCTGTGGCTGGTTGTAGGAAAACGGTTCGGATAATGACCCGACCTTGATGACATGTCATGCTGTCTACAAAGTTGCTAGCAGATTGCATTTGTGAAATATCATTCTCTCTACGGCAATATGTGAGGATCATTTTGCGGATCCGGACACGGTTGAAGTGTTCGATAATTACCTTGGAGTATTCAGAGAAGGAACCCGCCTTGCAATGCCGAAGACAAGACTGCACGTCGGACTCATCGTCATTGAAGCCTGGTTCAGGGGCTACTGAGGGAGTCCTGGATTAGGGGGTATCCGGACAGCCAGACTGTATACATCGTACGGACTATCGAAGCGTGAAGATACAAGACTCAAGACTCCGGCCCGTGTCTGGATGGGACTCTCCTTTGTGTGGAAGGCAAGCTTGGCGATCCGAAAATTGTGTTTCATTCCTTGTAACCGACTCCATGTAAACCCTAGCCCGCTTCGGTGTCTATATAAACCGGAGAGGTTGGTCCTTAGAAGGACGATCACGATTACAATCATACCATCATAGGCTAGCTCTTAGGGTTTAGCCTATATGATATCATGGTAGATCTTCTCTTGTACTACTCATATCTTCAATATTAATGAAGCAGGAAGTAGGGTTTTACCTCCATCGAGAGGGACCGAACCAGGGTAAACATTGTGTCCCTCGCTTCCTGTTACCATCAGCCTAAGACGTACAGATCGGGACCCCCTACCCGAGATCCACCGGTTTTGACACCGACACCCCCTGCGCCCGTATATAAAGGAGGGAGGAGGCCGGCCACTAGGGGCACGCCAAGGTAGGGGGAGTCCTACTAGGACTCCACTCCTTGTAGGATTCGCCCCCCCCCCCTCTTTTTTCCTTCTTACGGAGGTGGAAAGGGGGGAGGAGAGAGAGTAGGAGAAGGAAAGGGGGGTGGCGCCCCCTTTCCCTAGCCCAATTCGGCCTCCTCCCTTGTGGGGGGCGCACTAGCCCCTTGTGGGCTGGTTAGCCACCCTCCCATGGACCATATGGCCCATATCTTACACCGGGGGGTTCTGGTAACCCTTCCGGTACTCCGGTTTGTACCCGATACACTCCGGAACCCTTCCGGTGTCCGAATTGTTGGGGAACATGGTAATTTCAAAGAAATTCCTACGATCACACAAGATCTATCTATATGATGCATAGCAACTAGAGGGGGAGTGTATCTTCATGCCCTTGAAGATCGCTAAGCAGAAGCGTTTATCAATGCGGTTGATGTAGTCGTACACCTTCACGATCCGCCCCAATCAAGTACCGAACGTACGGCACCTCCGCATTCAGCACACATTTAGCTCGATGACGTCCTCGCCTTCTTGATCCAGCAAGATGGGCAAAGTAGTAGATGACTTACGGCAGCACGACGGCGTGGTGATGGTGTTGGTGAAGAACAATCTCCGCAGGGCTTCGCCTAAGCACTACGGAAACTATGATGGAGGATAAACTAGAGGGGACGGGGTTGCTGGCACACAGATTGGTGTTTCTTGATGTCTTTGGTGCTAACCCTGCCCCTCTATTTATATGTTGAGCCATGGGGTCGGAACTTAGAGTAAAAGCCTCCACAAAGTCATTTTCACCCGAAAGGCAAGAGTCCTTCTCGGACTCAAGGGCCAGACGCCAGGGTTCCCTGCGTCTGGACCCAGACGCCAGGGACCCTGGCATCTGGCCCCTGGAATCCGCAAAACTTCCTTTTGGGCTTTCCAAACACCTTGTGGGTTTCCCCTTTGGCCCAAATAAAGTGTTCTTGTACCCAAATATTTCGGGTAACATCCGGAACCCCTTCCGGTGAATTCTCGAATCCTTCCGGAGACCAAACACTATTATCCCATATATCAATCTTTATCTCCGGACCATTCCGGAGTTCCTCGTCATGTCTGTGATCATATTCGGGACTCCGAACAACATTGGGTCACCAACATACATAACTCATATAATACTATATTGTTAACGAACGTTAAGCGTGCGGACCCTTCGGGTTCGAGAACTATGTTGACATGACCGAGACACCTCTCTCGTCAATAACCAATAGCGGAACCTGGATGCCCATATTGGGTCATACATATTCTACGAACATCTTTATCGGTCGAACCGCAAAACAACATACGTTGTTCCCTTTGTCATCAGTGTGTTACTTGCCCGAGATTTGATCGTCGGTATCATCATACCTAGTTCAATCTCGTTACCGGAAAGTCTCTTTACTTGTTCCATAATACTTCATCCCGTAACTAACTCATTAGTCACAATGCTTGCAAGGCTTATAGTGATGAGTATTACCGAGTGGGCCAAGAGATACCTCTCCGAAACACGGAGTGACAAATCCTAATCTCGATCTATGCCAACCCAACAAACACCTTCGGAGACACCTGTAAAGCACCTTTATAATCACCCTTTTACGTTGTGACCTTTGGTATTCGGGAGTTGCATAATCTCATAGTCTGAGGAACTTGTATAAGTCATGAAGAAAGCAGTAGCAATGAAACTAACACGATTATAATGCTAAGCTAATGGATGGGTCATGACCATCACATCATTATCCTATTGATGTGATCCCGTTCATCAAATGACAACACATGTCTATGCTTAGGAAACTTAACCATCTTTGATTAACGAGCTAGTTAAGTAGAGGCATACTAGGGACTATATGTATCGTCTATGTATTCGTACATGTACTAAGTTTCCGGTTAGTACAATTCTAGTCTTTACCTACTAAGGGCATCTCCAGCCGTTGGCCCCCAGGAGGGGCAAAAAATCGCCCCCTGGGGGCACACCAGCGCTAAACCGCGCATTGGGGGCGTGATGCCCCCCAGTCGCGGCGCCCACGGTTAGTCAAAAAAGTCAAATACGGCGCAAAAACGACTCAAATTTAACGCAAACATCGGTGAGTTCGTTCAAACTTAAACATATTTTACAAATAAAAAATACCGCGGGCTACCCCCGCCGTCTCCCTCGCCGCCTGCCTCGCCGCCCGCCCACGCGGTTCTACATGCCGAGGAGGCTATAGAACCGCGTGTAGTCACCGCTGTCGTCGTCGTCGTCATCGCAGGCCCCGCCTACGCCTCCGCCATCCCTGCTGCATCCCTCCCCCGGTTGGCGCGGCGGGTTGGACGGTCCGGGGGCGGCGTCGTCATCGTTGCTGTCGAGGACCACGACGCCGTGCTCGTCCTCGCGCCCACGCTTGCGGGCGGCGATCTCCTCCAAGGCCCGGCGCTGCCGGACCATCTCGTCATGGAGGTAGTTGTCCCGCACCCACCGTATGGTGTCCTCGTCGGAGAAGCGCCGGGCTATCTCCTCGTACTCCGCGGGGAAGCCAGGCTCCGGCTTGGGCTCGACGAGGATGAAGCGTCCGGTGGGTGGAGAGGCGTTGGCGCCGATGCGGACGCCGGAGCTGTGTGTGCGCGCGCTGACCGGCGTGCCCTGGGGCTCCGGCTTGACGGGGCGGAGGCAGGGCGAGCCGCCGGACGAGGAGGAGGACCCCCCGGTCTCCATGCGCCTCGGGGTCCAGGAGCTTCCCCGGCGGCGTGAGAAGGAAGGGGGAGCAGGGTACTCGAGGCGCGGCGTGTTGCCGCCCTTGATGTACTCGAGGACGGCCTCCAACATGCGCCCGGGCACGCCCCACCACCGACGCCCACCGGCGGCGTTGAGCCTGCCGGAGGGCACGACGCTGTTGGTCGCCTCGAGCTGCTGGGCGTGATGATGGCGGAAGTAAGGGTCCCAGAGCGGGTTGTTGGGGATGTAACGTGGCCCCTCCCTCACCGCACGCGGCAGGTTCGAGCGGATCCGTGCGATCTCCGCACACTGCGCCGCGCCGGTGGGTACCGGGGGCACCGGCACGCCGCCCGCGCTGATCCTCCACGCGCCCGGGCACCCGCATGTTCGGCGGGACCGGGTACTCGGCCTCGTAAAGGAGGCGAGCCTCATCTTCATGAAGATGGCGGTGGCCGAAGCCGTTCGCCGCCGCACCGTCGCCTGGGAAGTGCTCGGCCATGGGTGTGAACTGGAGACGGTGAAAGAGAGAAGAGGAGAGGGAGGAACGACGACGGCGGGAGAGTGTGAGTCGCCGAGTGCGCCGGGGAGCGACATATATAGGCCGAGGCGTGTGTGCCACCGTGTGTACGCGTGGCGGGCGAGGGAGGGCGAGGGACGCGCGTCGTCCGGTCTTCGCTACGCCGCCCGTGAGTCATCAATGGTGCAGGCTAACCGGCGCGGTAGCGCGCGGCAGCTTTGGCATTGATTCTCCGCGGGAAACGAGGCGATGAGGACGACGAAGGGCCAAGAAGAGAGCCGTGTCGCTGACGCGGCGGGCCCGCGGCTTTTTCGCGCCAAAACAGTTCGCCCGGCGCCCCCGGGCGCCCCCCAGCGTGCCGGGTTCGGGCTGGGTCCGCCGGCGCTGTTTTCGGCCCAAGCCGGCGAAAATCGGGCTCCTAGGGGCGCGACTGGGCCGTTTTTTCGGCGCCAGCGCGAAAAAATCGCCTAGGGAGGCCTTCCTGGGGCGCGGCTGGAGATGCCCTAATAAACCAGCGATCGCTTCTGGTCGTACGTCGCCGACTGCTTTGCAAAAAAGTCCCCCTATTTCTAAGAAATTAACCCGCAGTCCTACTTAAAGTGTGGATAACGTTTCAATTTTACAAAGAAACCCCTCTAATCCTGGGCCCGAACCGGATCACGCCGCCGCCTGCAGCTCCCTCCTGCGCGAGCTCCCCTCGCGCCCGCAAGCCGCCTCGCTGGCGACCCCACACCTCTGCCACGCCCCGCTGCCGGCGACCTTCCCCGCTGGATCTCCGGTCGCTCCGCCACCTCGCCCCTCTCCCTTTCCTCCTTCTTCTTGATCTCCTCTCACCTATCTTCCTCTTTCTCGCTGGATAGGACATCCATGGCGCCGCTGGACCTCTATCTCGCTGGATCTGGCCGCCACCACGCCAAATCCGTCGGAAATGGATCCACCCCGGCCAGATCCGCCCGGATCCGACCGGGCCCCACCGTCGTCGCCACCGGAGTGCCGCCCCGCTCGACCTGCAGCGCCACCTTCCACCGGCAGCCCCCAGTCTCGGTCTCCATGCGATCATTCGGATGATGCTCGGCGTGTCACTGTAATTGCCGGCTACTGCCGCTCCCTGCCCCTGTTCAATTAAGCCAACGCTTGAAATTTTGGTTCAGAATGACCTGCTCTTCAATCCTTGCTGATTTGTGGTTTTGAGACCCACCCAAGCAGGGTCTGCGCTCATGAGGAGAACCTGCTGTTCCTGGAGGCCTGGCAGACAGTCGATCCCGCTACTACCACAAGTCCGCTTTGTGACGAGCTGGTCAACACACGGGAGGAGACATATATGATTCCACTTGTGCAAAGTCTGCCTGTACTACTATCCATATTGCCCCATAGCAATACAATTTATCTACTGCCTCAATAGCTCACTTCTGCAAGTCATAACATGCCACTTAATATTTTAGAAAGTACAACCGAGTTTAATAAGTGGATCAAATGCAGTTGTCATGCACCTCCTTTGGTTGAATCCGAATTCTGTTAGAAACATGGCAAACCACCTAAGTATGCCATTGATCTGTACAAAACTAAGAGATTTTGTGTTTTTATAGTTCTTTTTTGCTCTAACCAAATTTGCTTATCTGACATTTTTTCAGATGTTGCAACCTTGGGCGATCGGTTCTTTGAATTCTTGAAACCAATGCCTTTTCTGAAGTAAGTTTGGCATGCAAGGTGCCCTCACGGTTTATTTTCAAGATGGCGCTGGGATCTCGGGAACGTGCCGGATGGCGTCACGTTCCTGCACCTTGGGGATGGCTTTGGGTCGAATTCTCCTCCATGCAATCTTGTGCTCCTTTGGTATGTGTGGCTTCGCCCATCTTCCTCATATTTTCTTCTACTGACTGTTGTAGCCTTACTATGCATCCTGGAGCGACACCATGTATTCCAGAGCTGCTACATGAACACAATGAAACACCTGACCTTCAAAGAAAATGATACAGCTGGCCAGTTTGGTTTGGACTTTGCAGGAGGCTTTCAGATGTTTTTGTATGTTACATACCCCTCGTTAGCCAACAAAATAAGTCGATATTCTTTATGGATATAGGATTTGCATGTTTTCTATTGTTTCTAGCGAATACAGACTAAGTCTCTGATTATCTGCAGGGTGTTTCTAATCTTTCTGCCTTCTAGCGTAAATAGAGGTATGGTGCCTAGAGTTCAACTATTTATCCTATGTAGTATAATTGACATTTAAGTTATACAACCTTTCCAGATTTCTCAATATCATGCCTAGAGCTTATAATCCTTTCTTTGAAGATCCATAGCAAGACTTTGAAACTGTTGCACATACATAAATTAAACTAGCTGCCTGTAGTACGAGTATTATATAGATTTGTATGTATGTGGTTACTTTGTTCTGTGGCAAAAGGGTTCAAGGCTAGCATTTTTTTAAATATAGCACATTCATATAAATTTTCTTGCAATTCTAACTATGAAATCGACATTCATTCAGTAGTTTTTCTGTAACAATATAAATGATCTTTCAGTCACAATGCCAGTATTTAGAACTAAATCTGATGGGCCTAAATTCCCCTTGGACCCCCACCCCCTCATTATATTCCTATCTCTCCAATCTCCTTTCTCCAGCGGCTATCAGAGAATAGAGATCACATCATGAATTTGTTTTTTGTCAGAGATGTTCTCCCATCGCTATTGGCTGTCAAATTTGTGATGCAATCCATCCCTATGTCGACACAATCAGCAGAACAAATCAGCTATCATGATTTGCCCATTGATCTCATGGAGTGATTCAAACCTGCAAGCACCAGGGTAAGAAGTTTCGGTTTTCTTACTAATGCAACTGATTTTGTAAGGTTACAACAATGTCAGTTTGCTTTTATGTTTGTTTTCTAATTTCTACATATTCCTTTCTTACGGATTCTGCCTTCAAGGAAATCTAATTATCTAGGTAGTATGGAAAAGTATGCAAATTATATAACTATTTGGGTATACTCATGCTCTGCTATGTCAGATTGAGGAGAAATAATTATTTTGTTCACCCATCTTATTTTTTCGCAGGTAATGACTCATGCTCTACTAGGTCAGACTGAGTGACTTCTGCATATGACTGAAGAATTTTTTTATCAATTTTCCAACCTGAATTAGCTACAGAATTTGGGAAAAGAGGAGTCCAGGCTCTGATGAACACACCGTCTTTCCCAGGTAACTAATATTTGGCACCTCTACATTTACATTATATCAGGCCAGCACCACAAAGTCCGTGTATGCGTCCGCCTGCCTACATTGATGGGCGATCCGGTCGCAAAAAAATGGATAAAATATATACATCAGTTTGTAAAAATACATGTTGGTTATCTCACGAACGATTATAGCTATTACCAGAGTACAAGCAAATATGTTACAATTTTTCCTTGAAGGAAACTTGTATTATGATTATTACATTTTGATCTTGGAGCTATGGTCGACTTTAGTAGATGGTTACTTCAGTCTGCACCAGTCAAATATTTTCTAATTACATGTCTGAGCACCATCGGGATAACCTGATTACTGTGTCACAAGCTTGCTATTTCTATTTATGCAAATTCTGTAGTTATTTCAGTGTTTTGCATGATTCATAACTTTTTTCACAACAGAAAGAAGTGGATGTACAACTTGATTCTGCTTTATTATTTAAGTACCAATTGACTTTATAAATCCCAGTTTCTCCAGTATTGTAACTGTCAAATCATCAATTTAACCTGATTTTTCTCTTTGGACAGCTTGCAATTTGCAATATTATGATTTTCCTTTTGCAGAAACCACTTCAACTAGCCCAGGACTGTGTCTATTAGCCCTCTAGTATTTGTTGAGATGAGATAACACATTGTATGACAGGTAACAAGCAACTGAAGCAAGAAGATTTTTTAAATTTCTTGGAAAGTATAACCATCTTAACCCAGGATGCATGATGAAGGATCCAATATGTCAGGACCAACGAGGGAATTGCAGTATGTCAGAACCAATGAGAGAATTGTAGAGCTTCACATTAAGTTTATTTTAGCTGCTTGCCCGCTTCAAGTGTCTAGATTACAGGAAAAATGTTTCTTTAAGTGACAAACCTGGATACCAATTTATTCAAACTATTATATTTCTTATAGAAGTAATGCAATATATTTTCTCTCTTGTGCCTATTTGAAATACCGTTGTGGGTTTGTACTTTGCATCTCATATTGCAAGGATAACACATTGTATGCATACTCTCTCTCTTAACTGTAACAAGGATGGAGCAGGAAAGAGTGATGCACCATCTAATATGGATATTGTACATGTATGAGCTACGGGTCACTATTGTTTATCATATGGATTGTAGATGTAGCAACACTGAAATTTATAACATATCCTCAAATTTCTTGATTTTAGCATTTATGATATACTAGAGCTAGCAAAAAATAGAATAAAAAGGTTCATTGGAGAAATATTATAATTGACGATTGTGTGTCAAATGGCAGTGATTTTATATCTATGTGTGGGAGCTTGATGAAAGATTACATGCAGAGTATAGAAGTGAAAACCAACATTTTTCTAGATGAGCTATTACTAGAGGAGACATATATTTCTAGCTAAAGTTAACATTGCTAAAATATTCCACTGGGTGACAACTCCAGGGCAAGAAGCATACATGTAAGCCTATTCAGAAATGTCTAGAAATGTTGAAGGTTCAGCGCCGTGCTCCACCTTTCGTGGAACTTCCACACCATTTCGGATGTGATGGTCAGCTTCTGTTGGTTGAGGGGTTCGTCATGAACATAGCATAGGCCGACGATGGGGAGGTAGTCTATACTAGGGAAGATGGCGGTGCTGGGGTTTCGGAAATGTCTAGAAATGTTGACGCTTTAGTGCCACGCTCCAGCTTCTGTGGAAGGGCCACACCGTTTGGGACGTGATGGTCAGCTTCTGTTGGTTGAGGGGTTTGTCATGAACATAACATAGGCCGACGATGGGGAGGTTGTCTATACCGGGGAAGATGGCGATGTTGGGGAGGAGGCCAATGGTGTGGAAGACTGAGACGGCAGGGAGGAAGTCGATGTGAGGCAATGGCGGGGAAGCACATGAATAAAATGAGCTGGAGGGATAGCGGTCGGCCCTGACGGGCTTGTGAGAAGGGAACAATGACGACGTCATGGCTAGCGCTTCGACCAGGTTCGTTTCGCAACTAAGTGTTACACAACTTGGTGATGGCATTGTCGTCGAAAATATATTAAGCTCTATGATTTCAACTTCACCAAATTGTATGAGAGGCCTCTGGTACGCGTAGTTGGTGAAGCATAGAGTTGAAGGAGATCCGAACAATCCCTAAACTAAAAATCTGCTCTTGGACATCAACATACCAAATTGAAACAAGACTGATTGATGCGCCTACCCTATCAATGGTTGAATAATTTTTTTTGTAGGTTTTAGTGTCACCTCATGATACTATCCATGCATTACCAACGGTTGAATAATATTTTGTAGGTTTTAGTGTCATCTCATGATACTATCCATGCATTCCATCCTCAAGAAGTTATCCATGTAACTTAATCATTGTTTGATTCGTTCAACTGCATTGTCACCCATGGCAACGCACGGGCATTTGTGCTAGTATAAATAATAAACATTTATCATGAAATAAGGAAATAAATAATAACTTTATTATTGCCTCTAGGGCATATTTCTTTCAGTCTCCCACTTGCACTAGAGTCAATAATCTAGTTCACATCACCATGTGATTTAACACCAATATTCACATCTATATGTGATTAACACCCATAGTTCACATCGTCATATGACCAACACCCAAAGGGTTTACTACAGTCAATAATCTAGTTCACATCGCTATGTGAGTAACACCAAAAGAGTACTAAGGTGTGAACATGTATTGCTCATGAGAGAAGTTTAGTCAACGGGTCTGTCACATTCAGAGCCGTATTTATTTTGCAAATATTCTATGTCTACAATGATCTGCATGGAGCTGCTCTAGCTAATTGCTCCCACTTTCAATATGTATCCAGATTGAGACTTAGAGTCATATGGATCGGTGTAAAAGCTTGCATCGATGTAACTCTTTAAACGAGCTCTTTTATCACCTCCATAATCGAGAAAATATTTCCTTAGTCCTCACTAATGATAATCTTGACCGCTGTCTAGTGATCTACTCCTAGATCAAAATTGTAATCCCTTGCCAAACTCAGGGCAGGGTACACAATAGGTCTGGTACACAATAGAACATACTTTATAGAACCTATGATTGTGGCATAGGGAATGACTTTCATTCTCTTTCTATTTTCTGCCGTGGTCGGGCTTTGAGTCTTACTCAACTTTACACCTTGTAAAACAGGCAAGAACCCTTTCTTTGACTGATCCATTTTGAACTTCCTCAAAACTTTACCAAGGTATGTGCTTTGTGAAAGTCCAATTAAGCATCTTGATCTATCTCTATAGATCTTGATGCCCAATATGTAAGCATCTTCACCAAGGTCTTTCTTTGAAAAACTCCTTTCAAACTCTCCTTTATGCTTTCTAGAAAATTCTATATCATTTCTGATCAATAATATGTCATTCACATATACTTATCAGAAAGGTTGTTGTGCAGCCGCTCACTTTCTTGTAAATACAGGCTTTACTTCAAGTCTGTATAAAACTATATGCTTTGATCAACTCATCAAGGCATATATTCCAACTCTGAGATGCTGGCAGTTGTCCAAAGATGGATCACTGGACCTTGTACACATTGTTAGTACCATTAGGATTGACAAAACCTTTTGGTTGCATCATATACAACTCTTCTTTAAGAGATGTCCATTTAAGGAATGTAGTTTTGACATCCATTTGCCAGATTTCATAAAATATGGTAATTGCTAACATGATTTGGACGGATTTAAGCATCGCTATAGTTGAGAAAATCTCATTGTAGCCAACACCTTGAACTTGTCGAAAACCTTTTGCGACAAGTCGAGCTTTGTAGATAATAACACTACTATCAATGTCCGTCTTCCTCTTGAATATCCATTTATTTAATATGGCTAACCGACCATCGGGCAAGTCCACCAAAGTCCACACTTTGTTCTCATAGATGGATCCCATCTCAGATTTCATAGCCTCAAGGCATTTCGCGAATCTAGGCTCATCATCGCTTCCTCATAGTTCGTAGGTTCATCATGGTCTAGTAACATGACTTCCACAACAGGATTATCGTACCACTCTGGTGCGGATCTTACTCTAGAAGACCTACTTGGTTCGATAGTAACTTGATCTGAAGCTTTATGATCATCATCATTAGCTTCCTCACTAATTGGTGTAGGAATCATGGGAACTGACTTCTGTGATGAACTACTTTCCAATAAGGGAGCAGGTACAACAACCTCATCAAGTTCTACTTTCCTCCCACTCACTTCTTTCGAGAGAAAATCCTTCTCTAGAAAGGATCCATTCTTAGCAACAAAGATTTTGCCTTCGGATCTATGATAGAAGGTGTACCCAACAGTTTCCTTTGGGTATCGTATGAAGACACACTTCTCCGATTTGGGTTCCAGCTTATCAGGTTGAAGCTTTTTCACCTAAGCATGGCAGCCCCAAATTTTAAGAAACGACAACTTTGGTTTCTTGCCAAACCACAGTTCATAAGGCATCATCTCAACAGATTTAGATGGTGCCCTTTTTAACATGAATGCAGCTGTCTCTAATGCATAACCACAAAACAACAGTGGTTAATCAGTAAGATACATCATAGATCGCACCATATCCAATAAAGTGCGGTTACGACGTTCGGACACACCATTACGTTGTGGTGTTCCATGTGGTGTGTGAAACTATTCCACATTGTTTCAAATGAAGGCCAAACTTGTAACTCAAATATTCTCCTCTACGATCAGATTGTAGAAACTTTATTTTCTTGTTACGATGATTCTCCAGTTCACTCTGAAATTCTTTGAACTCTTCAAATGTTTCAGACTTATGCTTCATTAAGTAGATATAACCATATTTTCTTAAATCATCTGTGAAGGTAAGAAAATAATGATACCCACCATGAGCATCAATACTCATAGGACTGCATACATCATATGTGTTATTTCCAATAAGTCACTAGTTCATTCCATTGTTCCGAAGAACGGAGTTTTAGTCATCTTGCCCATAAGGCATGGTTCGCAAGCATCAAATGATTCATAGTCAAGTGATTCCAAAAGTCCATCTTTATGGAGTTTCTTCATGCGCTTTACACCGATATGACCCAAATGGCAGTGCCACAAATATGTTGCATTATCATTATCAACATTGCATCTTTTTGGCATCAATATTATGAATATGTGTATCACTATGATCAAGATTCAATAAACCATCAACATTGGGTGTATGACCATAGATGGTTTTATTCATGTAAAAGGAATAAAAATTTATTCTCTGTCTTAGATGAATAATGGTATCGCAATAAACATGATCTAATCATATTTATGCTCAACGCAAACACCAAATAACATTTATTTAGGTTCAACACTAATCTCGAATGTTTAGGGAGTTTGCGATGATGATCATATCAATCTTGGAACCACTTCCAACACACATCGTCACTTCACCCTCAACTAATCTCTGTTTATTCTATAACTCCTGTGTCGAGTTACTAATCTTAGCAACCGAACAAGTATCAAATACCCAGGGGCTACTATAAACACTAGTAAGGTACACCCTTGTTCACTTTGCCATCCTTCTTATTCACAAAATATTCAGGGCATTTCCGCTTCCAGTGACCATTTTCTTTGCAGTAGAAGCACTCAGATTCAGGCTTTGGTCTAGCTTTGGGCTTCTTCACAGGAGTGACAACTTGCTTGTCGTTCTACTTGAAGTTCCCTTTCTTTCCCTTTGCTCTTTTCTTGAAACTAGTGGTTTTGTCAATCATCAATACTTGATGCTCTTTCTTGATTTCTACCTTCGTCGATTTCAACAACAGAAGAGCTCAGGGATCGTTTTCGTCATCCCTTGCATGCTATAGTTCATCATGAAGTTCCAGTAACTTGGTGATGGTGGCTAGAGAACTCTGTCAATCACTATTTCATCTCGAAGATTAACTCCCACTTGATTCAAGTGATTGTAGTACCCAGAAAATCTGAGCACATGCTCACTGCTTGAGCTATTCTCCTCCATCTTTTAGCTATAGAACTTGTTGGACACTTCATATCTCTCAACTTGGGTATTTGCTTGAAATATTAATTTCAACTCCTAGAACATCTCATATGGTCCATGATGTTCAAAACGTCTTCGAAGTCCCGATTCTAAGACATTAAGCACGATGCACTAAACTATCAACTAGTCATCATATTAAGCTAGCCAAATGTTCATAATGTCTACATCTGCCCCCGCAATAGGTCTGTCACCTAGTAGAGCATCAAGGACATAATTCTTTTGTGCAGCAATGAGGATAAACCTCACATCACGGACCCAGTCCGCATCATTGCTACTATCATCTTTCAACTTAGTTTTCTCTAGGAACATATAGAAATATAGGGAAGCTATAACACGAGCTATTGATCTACAACATAATTTGCAAAATACTATCAGGACTAAGTTCATGATAAACTAAAGTTCAATTAATCATATTACTTAAGAACTCCCACTTAGATAGACATCCCTCTAGTCATCTAAATGATCACGTGATCCAAATCAACTAAACCATTTCCGATCATCACGTGAGATGGAGTAGTTTTCAATGGTGAACATCACTATGTTGATCATATCTACTATATGATTCACGCTCGACCTTTCGGTCTCTAGTGTTCCGAGGCCATATCTGCATATGCTAGGCTCGTCAAGTTTAACCCGAGTATTCTGAGTGTGCAAAACTGGCTTGCACCCATTGTATGTGAACGTAGATCCTATCACACCTGATCATCACGTGGTGTCTCAACACGAAGAACTGTAGCAACGGTGCATACTCAGGAAGAACACTTATACCTTGAAATTTAGTAAGGGGTTATCTTATAATGCTACCGCCGCACTAAGGAAAATAAGATGCATAAAGGATAAACATCACATGCAATCAAAATATGTGACATGATATGGCCATCATCATCTTGTGCTCATGATCTCCATCACCGAAGCATCGTCATGATCTCCAACGTCACCAGCGCGACACCTTCATCTCCATCGTAGCATGATTGTCATCTTGCCAACTATTGTTACTACGACTATTGCTACCGCTTAGTGATAAAGTAAAACAATTAAATGGCGATTGCATTGCATATAATAAAGCGACAACCATATGGATGCTGCCAGTTGCCGATAACTTTGTTACAAAACATGATCATCTCATACAACAAATTATATCACATCATGCTTGACCATATCACATCACATCAAGCCCTGCAAAAACAAGTTAGACGTCCTCTACTTTGTTGTTGCAAGTTTTACGTGGCTGCTATGGGCTTCTAGCAAGAACCATTCTTACCTACGCATCAAAACCACAATGATTTTTTGTCAAGTGTGTTGTTTTAACCTTCAACAAGGACCGGGCGTAGCCACACTCTATTCAACTAAAGTTGGAGAAACAGACACTCACCAGCCACCTATGTGCAAAGCACGTCGGTAAAACCAGTCTCGCGTAAGCGTACGTGTAATGTCGGTCTGAGCCGCTTCATCCAACAATACCGCGGAATCAAAGTATGACATGTTGGTAAGCAGTATGACTATTATCGCCCACAAAACCTTGTGTTCTACTCTTGCATATAACATCTACGCATAAACCTGGCTCGGATGCCACTGTTGGGGAATGCGGTAATTTCAAAAACAAATCCTACAATCACGCAAGATCTATCTATGTGATGCATAGCAACGAGAGGGGGAGTGTATCTTCATACCCTTGAAGATGGCTAAGCAGAAGCCTTTATCAACGCGGTTGATGTAGTCGTACACCTTCACGATCCGCCCGGATCAAGTACCGAACATACGGCACCTCCACGTTCAGCACACGTTCAGCTCAATGACGTCCTCACCTTCTTGATCCAGCAAGACATGCGAAGTAGTAGATGAGTTCCTGCAGCACGACGGCGTGGTGACGGTTTTGGTGAAGAACAATCTCTGCAGGGCTTCGCCTAAGCACTACGAAAACTATGACGGAGGATAAACTAAAGGGGACGGGGTTGCCGGCACACGGATTGGTGTTTCTTGATGTCTTTGGTGCTAGCCCTGCCTCTCCATTTATATGTTGAGCCTTGGGGTCGAAACTTAGAGTAAAAGCCTCCACAAAGTCAGTTTCACCCGAAAGGGAAGAGTCCTTCTCGGACTCCAAGGCTAGACACCAGGGTTCCCGGCGTCTGGACCCAGATGCCAGGGACCCAGTTATCTGGCCCCTAGACTCCGCAAAACTTTCGTTTGCGCTTTCCAAATACCTTGTGGGCTTTCCCCTTTGGCCCAAATAAAGTGTTCTCGTGCCCAAACATTTTGGGAAACATCCGGAACCCCTTCCGGTGAATTCCGGAATTCTTTGCGAAGAACAGACACTATTATCCCATATATCAATATTTATCTTCGGACCATTCCGGAGTTCCTCATCATGTCCGTGATCATATCTGGGACTCCGAACAACATTCGGTCACCAACATACATAACTCATATAATTCTATATCGTCAACAAACGTTAAGCGTGCGGACCCTACGGGTTCGAGAACTATGTAGACATGACCGAGACACCTCTCTGGTCAATAACCAATAGCGGAACCTAGATGCCCATATTTTCTCCTACATATTCTACTAAGATCTTTATCGGTTGAACTGCATAACAACATACGTTGTTCCCTTTGTCATCGGTATGTTACTTGCTTGAGATTCGATCATCGGTATCATCATACCTAGTTCAATCTCGTTACCGGCAAGTTTCTTTACTCGTTCCATAATACTTCATCCCGTAAATAACTCATTAGTCACAATGCTTGCAAGGCTTACAGTGATGAGTATTACCGAGTGGGCCCAGACATACCTCTTCGAAACGTGGAGTGACAAATCCTAATCTCGATCTATGCCAACCCAACAAACACCTTCGAAGACACCTGTAGAGCACCTTTATAATCACCCTTTTACGTTGTGACATTTGGTAGCACATAAAGTGTTCCTCCGATATTCGGGAGTTGCATAATCTCATAGTCTAAGGAACTTGTATAAGTCATGAAGAAAGTAGTAGCAATGAAACTAACACGATCATAATGCTAAGCTAACGGATGGGTCATGTCCATCACATCATTCTCCTAATGATGTGATCCCATTCATCAAATGACAACACATGTCTATGGTTAGGAAACTTAACCATCTTTGATTAACAAGCTAGTCAAGTAGAGGCATACTAGGGACTATATGTTTTGTCTACGTATTCACACATGTACTAAGTTTCTGGTTAATACAATTATAGTATGAATAATAAACATTTATCATGAAATAAGGAAATAAATAATAACTTTATTATTGCCTCTAGGGCATATTTCCTTCACGAATACCACCTTTCAATATATCAATCTTTACCTCCCGACCATTTCGAGACTCCTCGTCATGTCCGTGTTCTCATTCGGGATTCGAACAAACTTTGGTCACTAAAACACATAACTCATAATACAAATCGTCATCAAACGTTAAGCATGTAGACTCTACGGGTTCGAGAACTATGTAGACATGATCAAGACACATCTCCGATCAATAACCAATAGAGGAATCTGGATGATCATATTGGCTCCTACATATTCTACGAAGATCCTTATCGGTCAAACCGCACAACAACATACGTTGTTCCCTTATTCATCGCTATGTTACTTGCCGGAGATTCGATCATTGTTATCTTCATACCTAGTTCAATCTCATTACCGGCAAGTCTCTTTACTCATTCTGTAATGCTTCATCCTGCAACTAACTCATTAGTCACATTGCTTGCAAGGCTTATAGTGATGAGCATCACCAAGAGGGCCCAGAGATACCTCTCCGATACACAGAGTGACAAATCCTAATCTCGATCTATGCCAACCCAACAAACACCTTCGGAGACACCTATACATCATCTTTATAATCACCCAGTTACGTTGTGACGTTTGATAGCACACAAGGTGTTCCTTCGGTATTCAGGAGTTGCATAATCTCATAGTCACAGGAACATCTATAAGTCATGAAGAAAGCAATAGCAATAAAACTTATCGATCATTATGCTAAGCTAATGGATGGGTCTTGTCCATCACATCATTCTCTAATGATGTGATCCCGTTCATCAAATGACAACACATGTCTATGGTCAGGAAACATAACCATCTTTGATTAACGAGCTAGTCAAGTAGAGGCATACTAGGGACACTTTGTTTTGTCTATGTATTCACACATGTACTAAGTTTCCAGTTAATACAATTCTAGCATGAATAATAAACATTTATCATGATATAAGGAAATATAAATAACAACTTTATTATTGCCTCTAGGGCATATTTCCTTCACTCTCCCACTTGCACTAGAGTCAATAACCTAGTTCACATCACCATGTGATTTAACACCAATAGTTCACATATATATGCGATTAACATGCATAGTTCACATCACCATGTGACCAACAACCAAAGGGTTTACTAGAGTCAATAATATAGTTCACATCGCTATGTGATTAACACCCAAAGAGTACTAAGGTGTGATGATGTTTTTCTTATGAGAGAAGTTTACTCAATGGGTTTGCTAAATTCAGAGTCGTATGTATTTTGCAAATTTTCTATGTCTACAATGCTCTGCATAGAGCTACTCTAGCTAATTCCTCCCACTTTCAATATGTATCCAGACTGAGACTCAGAGTCATCTGGATTAGTGTAAATCTTACATCAACGTAACTCTTTACATTGAACTATTTATCACCTCCATAACCGAGAAATAATTCCTTACTCCTCTTAGGTAACTAAACATAACTTTGACCGCTATACAGTGATCCACTCCTGGATCACTATCGTACCCCTTTGCCAAACTCATAGCAAGGCACACAACTTGTCTGGTACATAGAATGACATACTTTATAGAACCTATGACTGAGGCATATGGAATGACTTTCATTCTCTTTCTATCTTCTGTCGCGTTCGGGCTTTGAGTCTTACTCAACTTTACACCTTGTAATACAGGCAAGAACTCCTTCTTTGACTAATCCATTTTGAACTCTTTCAAAATATTGTCAAGGTAGTGTACTCATTGAAAAATCTTATCAAGCGTCTTGATCTATCTCTATAGATCTTGATGCCCAATATGAAAGCAACTTCACCGAGGCCTTTGTTTGAAAATCTCATTTCAAACTCTCCTTTATGCTTTTCAGAAAATGCTATATCATTTACGATCAACAATATGTCATTCACATATACTTATCAGAAATGCTTTAGCGCTCCCACTCACTTTCTTGTAAATACAGGCTTCATCGCAAGTCCGTATAAAACTATATGCTTTGATCAATTCATCAAAGTGTATATTCGAACTCCGAGATGCTTGCACCAGTCCATAGATGGATCGCTAGAGATTGCACACCTTGTTATTACCCTTAGGATCGACAAAACCTTCTGGTTGCATCATATACAACTCTTCTTTAAGAAATATCCATTTAAGGAATGCAGTTTTGACATTTATTTGCCAGATTTCATAAAATATGGCAATTGCTAACATGATTCAAACGGATTTAAGCATCGCTATAGTTGAGAAAATCTCATTGTAGTCAACACCTTGAACTTGTCGAAAACCTTTTGTGACAAGTCAAGCTTTGTAGATAGTAACGCTACTATCAGCATTCTCTTCCTTTTGAAGACCATTTATTTTCTATGGCTTGGCGATCATCGGGTAAGTCCACCAAAGTCCACACTTTGTTCTCATACATGGATCCCATCTTAGATATCATGGCCTCAAGCCATTTCATGGAATCTGGGCTCATCACCGCTTCCTCATAGTTTGTAGGCTCATCATGGTTTAGTAACATGACTTCCAGAATAGGATTACCGTACCACTCTGATGCGGACCATACTCTGGTTGACCTACCAGGTTCGATAGTAACTTGATCCGAAGTTTCATGATCATCATCATCAGCTTCTTCACAAATTGGTGTAGGAATCACTAGAACTAATTTTTGTAATGAACTACTTTCCAATTCAGGAGAAGGTACAATTACCTCATCAAGTTCTACTTTCCTCCCACTCACTTCTTTCAAGAGAAACTCCTTCTCTAGAAAGGATCCATTCTTGGCAATGACTATGTTGCCTTCGGATCTGTGATAGAAGGTGTACCCAAAAATTTCTTTTGGGTATCCTATGAATACACATTTCTTTGATTTGAGCTCGAGCTTATCAGGTTGAAGCTTTTTTACATAAGCAGCGCAACCCCAAACTTTAAGAAACGACAGCTTAGGTTTGTTGCCAAACCACAGTTCATATGGTGTCATCTCAACGGATTTTGACGGTGCCCTGTTTAACATGAATGCAGTTGTCTCTAATGCATAATCCCAAAACGATACTGGTAAATCGGTAAGAGACATAATATATCGAACCATATCTAATAAAGTACAGTTATGACATTTGGACACACCATTACGCTGTGGTGTTCCAGGTGGCGTGAGCTGTGAAACTATTCCACATTGTTTAAATGAAGGCCAAAATCGTAACTCAAATATTCACCTCCACGATCAGATCGTAGAAACTTTATTTTCTTGTTACAATGATTCTCCACTTCACTCTGAAATTCTTTGAACTTTTCAATTGTTTCAGAGTTGTGTTTCATTAAGTAGATATACCCATATCTGCTCAAATCATCCGTGAAGGTCAGAAAATAATGATACCTGCCACGAGCCTTAACACTCATAGGACCGCAAGTATCAAATGATTCATAATCAACTGATTCCAAAACCCCATCAACATGGAGTTTCTTCATGCTCTTTACAGCAATATGACCTAAATGGCAGTGCCACAAGTATGTTGCACTATCATTATCAACTTTGCATCTTTTGGCATCAATATTATGAATATGTGTATCAGCACAATCAAGATTCAATAAACCATGAACATTGGGTGACCATAGAAGGTTTTATTCATGTAATTAGAATAAAATTTATTCTCTGTCTTAAATGAATAACCGTATTGCAATAAACATGATCTAATCATATTCATGTTTTAATGCAAACACCAAATAACATTTATTTAGGTTCAACTCTAATCCCCAAAGTATAGGGGTTGTGCAATGATGATCATATCAATCTTGGAACCACTTCTAACATACATCGTCACTTCACCCTCAACTAGTCTCTATTTATACTACAACTCCTATTTTGAGTTACTAATCTTAGCAACTGAACAAGTATCAAATACCTAGGGGTTACTACGAGCACTAGTAAGGTACACATCAATAACATGTATATCAAATATACCTTTGTTCACTTTTCCATCCTTCTTATATCCACCAAATATTTGGGGTAACTCTTCTTCCAGTGACCATTTCCTTTGCAGTAGAAGCACTTAGTTTCAAGCTTAGGTCCAGCTTTGGGCTTCTTCACGGGAGTGACAACTTGCTTGCCATTCTTCTTGAAGTTCCCTTTCTTTTCCTTTGCCCTTTTCTTGAAAATAGTGATCTTGTTTAATCATCAACACTTGATGCTTTTTCTTGATTTCTACCTTCGTTGATTTCAACATCATGAAGAGCTCGGGAATCGCTTTTGTCATCCCTTGCATATTATAGTTCATCACGAAGTTCCAGTAACTTGGTGATGATGACTAGAGAACTCTATCAATCACTATCTTGTCTAGAAGATTAACTCCCACTTGATTCAAGTGATTGTAGTACCCAGACATTCTGAGCACATGCTCACTAGCTGAGCTATTCTCCTCCATACTTTTAGGCGAAGTACTTGTCAGAGGTCTCATACCTCTCGACACGGGCATGAGTCTGAAATACCAATTCCAGCTCTTGGAACATATCATATGCTCCGTGGCATTTCAAAACATTTTTGAAGTCTCGGTTCTAAGCCGTAAAGCATGGTGCACTAAACTATCAAGTATTCATCATATTGAGCTAGCCAAACATTCATAATGTCTGCATCTGCTCCTGCAATAGGTCTGTCACCTAGCGGTGCATCAAGGACATAATTCTTCTATGCAACAATGAGGATAAAACTCAGATCACGGACCCAGTCCGCATCATTGCTACTATCATCTTTCAACTTAGTTTTCTCTAGGAACATATAGAAATATAGGGAAGCTATAACACGAGCTATTGATCTACAACATAATTTGCAAATACTATCAGGACTAAGTTCATGATAAATTAAAGTTCAAGTTATCATATTACTAAAGAACTGCCACTTAGATAGACATCCCTCTAGTCATGTAAATGATCACGTGATCTATATCAACTAAACCATGTCCGATCATCACGTGACATGGAGTAGTTTTCAATGGTGAACATCTTTATGTTGATCATATCTACTATATGATTCACGTTCGACCTTTCGGTCTCAGTGTTCCAAGGCCATATCTGCATATGCTAGGCTCGTCAAGTTTAACCCAAGTATTCTGCACGTGCAAAACTGGCTTGCACCCGTTGTATGTGAACGTAGAGCTTATCACACCTGATCATCATGTGGTGTCCCGGCACGACGAACTGTAGCAACCGTGCATACTCAGGGAGAACACTTATACCATGAAACTTAGTGAGGGATCATCTTATAATGCTACCGCCGTACTAAGAAAAATAGGATGCATAAAAGATAAACATTACATGCAATCAAAATATGTGACATGATATGGCCATCATCATCTTGTGCCTTTGATCACCATCTCCAAAGCACCGTCATGATCTCCATCGTCACCAGTTTGACACCTTGATCTCCATCATAGCATCATTGTCATCTCGCCAACTATTGCTATTATGACTATCGCTACCGCTTAGTGATAAAGTAAAGCAATTACATGGCGATTGCATGTCATACAATAAAGCGACAACCATATGGCTCCTGCCAGTTGCCGGTAACTCTATTACAAAACAAGATCATCTCATACAACAATTTATATCACATCATGTCTTGACCATATCACATCACAACAAGCCCTGCAAAAACAAGTTAGACGTCCTCTACTTTGTTGTTGCAAGTTTTACGTGGCTGCTACAGGCTTCTAGCAAGAACACTTCTTACTACGCATCAAAACCACAATGAATTTTTCATGAAGTGTGTTATTTTAACCTTCAACAAGGATCGGTCGTAGTGAAACTCAATTCAACTAAAGTTAGAGAAACAGACACCCGCCAGCCACCTGTGTGCAAAGCATGTCGGTAGAGCCAGTCTCATGAACGCGGTCACATAATGTCGTTCCGGGCCGCTTCATCCAACAATACTGCTGAATCAAAGTAAGACATTGGTGGTAAGAAGTATGACTATTATCACCCACAACTCTTTGTGTTCTACTCGTGCATAATATCTACGCATAGGCCTGGCTTGGATGCCATTGTTTGGGAGCGTAGCAATGAATTTCAACAAAAAAAATCCTACGATCATGCAAGATCTATCTAGTAGATGCATAGCAATGAGAGGGTGAGAGTGTGTCCACGTACCCTCGTAGACCAAAAGTGGAAGCGTTATGTTAACGCGGTTGATGTAGTCGAACGTATTCACGATCCAACCAATCTAGCACCGAACGTACGGCACCTCCGAGTACAGCACACGTTCAGCTCAATGACGTCCATTGAACTTATGATCTAGCAGAGGGTCGAGGAAGAGTTTCATCAGCATGACGGTGTGATGATGGTGTTGATGATGTGATACACGCGGGGCTTTACCTAAGCGCTCCGATGATACAATCGGAGGAGTAAATGGTGGAGGGGGGCACCGCACACAGCTAAGACAATGTTGTGCCTTTGGGGTGCCCCCTTCCCCCGTATATAAAGAAGGGAGTAGGAGGCCGGCCACCAAGGGCGTGCCAAGGGAGGGGGAGTCCTGCTAGGACTCCACTCCTAGTAGGATTCACCCCCCCTCGTCTTTTTTCCTTCTTACGGAGGTGGAAAGAGGGGAGGATAGGGAGTAGGAGAAGGAAAGGGGGGTGGCGCCCCCTTTCCCTAATCCAATTAGGGATCCTCCCATGTGGGGCGCACCAGCCCTTATGGGCTGGTTAGCCTCCCTCCCATGGCCCATATGGCCCATATCTTCCACTGAGGGGTTCTAGTAACCCTTTCGGTACTCCGGTTTGTACCCGATACACTCCAGAACCCTTCTGGTGTACGAATACCACCTTCCAATATATCTATCTTTACCTCACGACCATTTCGATACTCCTTATCATGTCCGTGATCTCATCCGTGACTCCGAACAAACTTCGGTCACCAAAACACATAAGTCATAATACAAATCGTCATCGAACGTTAAGCATGCGGACCCTACGGGTTCGAGAAATGTAGACATGATTGAGACACATCTCCGACCAGTAACCAATAGCGGAACCTGGATGCTCATATTGGCTCCTACGTATTCTACGAAGATCTTTATCGGTCAAACCGCACAACGACATACGTTGTTCCCTTTGTCATCAGTATGTTACTTGCCCGAGATTCGATCGTCGGTATCTTCATACCTAGTTCAATCTCGTTACCGGCAAGTCTCTTTACTCATTATGTAATGCTTCAACCCGCAACTAACTAATTAGTCACATTGCTTGCAAGGCTTATAGTGATGAGAAAGGCTTATAGTGATGAGCATTACCGAGAGGGCCTCGAAATACCTCTCCGATACACGGAGTGACAAATCCTAATCTCAATCTATACCAACCCAACAAACACCTTTGGAGACACCTGTAGAGCATATTTATAATAACCCAGTTACATTGTGACGTTTGATAGCACACAAGGTGTTCCTCCGATATTCGGGACTTGCATAATCTCATAGTCAGAGGAACATGTATAAGTCATGAAGAAAGCAATAGCAATAAAACTTATCGATCATTATGCTAAGCTAATGGATGGGTCTTGTCCATCACATCATTCTCTAATGATGTGATCCTGTTCATCAAATGACAACACATTTCTATGGTCAGGAAACATAACCATCTTTGATTAACGAACTAGTCAAGTAGAGGCATACTAGGGACACATTGTTTTGTCTACATATTCATACATGTACTAAGTTTCTGGTTAATACAATTCTAGCATGAATAATAAACATTTATCATGGCATAAGGAAATATAAAAACTAGTAGAAAAACCCTCATTCGCCCCAGTTCGTGAGGGCCATGTGTCCAGGTTCCCGAACCGGGACTAAAGGGTCGTTACTAAAGCCCTGTCCCTTTAGTCCCGATTCGCCCAGGAACCGGTACAAATGGGGCTCCATGTGGCCGCTGCCGCTTGCCCAGGCAGGGGGGCCTTTTTTCCCGGTTGGTGCCACCAACCAGGACCAAAAGGCTTCCACGCGTCAGCATTTCAGGGGCTGGGTTTTTGTTTTTTTTTCGAAAGGCAGGGGTTTGGGGGGTTTTGTAGGGTTACACTACTAGGGAAAACCTTATACACAGAATCTTAGCAGCAGCGCATCTCAAAAAGAAGCGCTACTGCTAATTAGTAGTAGCGCGTGCTCGCAAAACACGCTACTGAGATGGCGTTAGTAGTAGAGCGCTTGGAACAACCCATGCTGCTACAAATATCGACCGACAGTGCCCATTCACCTACATATAGCAGAAGCGCTTTGTCACGACACGCGCTACTACTAAAGCTATAGTAGCAGCGCACTTTTTCTGAGGTCACAGCTGCTAATTTTCAAATTGGGCACACTGTTGGTCCCGATTAGCAGTAGCACTTGTGCGGAAAGCATGCTGCTGCTACTTCGTTATCAGCAACACGTTTTGCAACCTGCACTAGTGCTAAGCCGCACCTACCCACCACCTTTCCCCACCCGTCCTCCCCTCCCCATCTCCTATCTTCCCTTTCCCCTACCTCCCACGTCCTCCCTCTCTCACTCTTTTTCATCATCAATACTTCTCCCCCATTACACTCCCTCTTCTACCTACCTTTCTATCTCTTCATTACTCCTAGCTAACTACACCACCTCCATTAATGCATCTCCTTTCTCTTTTTCCTTCCACCTCCACTAGTTTAAGTTGTCTCCTCCCAAATTAGCTAGCTAGGTAGATGTAGCATTTAGTTAAGTGACCTATTTGCCCCCTAACTAGATCTATCTTTGTCAAGAAGAGCTTTGTGCACTTTTGATCTCCCTACATCATCATCTCCACCGTGTGCTCGATCTCGAGATAGAGGTGATTAAAATTTCATGCTTTTGCAAAATGGAAATATGTTTATGTGTGTGTGATATGATAATAGGGAGATATGATGGAAATTGTGTGTGTGGCATGAGTTGACGCCAAATTGTGCTATTGAGTTGCCAATGTTTTGCCGAAATGTCGATTTATTTCCATTTCGGCAAATTCTGGGCAAACTCTAGATCTATATATATATATGTCCTATTGTTAGGGAAGGTCATGCCGAATTTTTGTACGACTTTGATGCATGCGCGCATTTTATAATCAATTTGTTTATTATTACTGTGCAGATGTTCCCGATGGTCAGTGGAACGATGGTGGATAGGTGGTTGCGATCGGCGGTGCAGGACATGAAAGAAAATAACTGGATAGAGGTTTTATGTCCGTGTCGAAAATGCAAAGGAATATTTTGGCTCGACGCCCATGACGATGGTCGTGTCGAAGCGCACCAGCTCATGACTGGTTTCATGGATGGCTATACTCAGTGGATAATTGAAGATGAGGATGACGATGTTGAGAATGTCGATGGGGCAGGCAATGATGACACGGGGCAAGACGAAGAGATGATCGATAATGGCGGTGGGGAAGAGGCCGGACATAGTGGTGGAGAAGGGGCCGAACATGGCGGAGGAGAAGGAGCCGGACATGGCGGCGGAGAGAATGACATGGACTCCACGTAGCAGAGTTCATCGGTACTAATCTCAATCATGCGGGCCCCTCATGTTCAAGCATTGCTTCGCAAGGAGACGAGTACTGAGAGAGCTGCATCTAGAGAGGAGGCTACGCTGGAGCAACTGGTGGTAGACTCGAACACTCCATTGTATGATGGTTGCAATCCTGAGGTGACCCGCTTGTGTTTCACACTCCAACTCCTGAAGACGAAGGCTAAAAACAAACGGACCGACACTAGCCTCGATGAGAATCTCAAGTACCTAAAGGATGTTCTTCCCGCGGGGAATCTATGTCCTACTAGTGTTGATGAGGCCAAGAAGATCGTGTGCCCTCTTGATCTGCTACACGTTAGATACCATGCATGCATCAACGAGAGAATAATTTATCGGAAGGAGCACGCGGAAAAAACAAGCTGTCTGGTGTGCAATGCTTCTTGATACAAGAAGGCCGGGAAGAAATGTCCCCAGAAAGTTGTATGGTACTTACTAATCACTCCCCGACTCCAGCGGTATTTTGTAGATCCCAAGGAAGCAAAGCTAATGCGCTAGCACGCGGAGAGGAAGAAGCCCGACGATGGAGATTATCCAAAGCTGAAACACATCAAGGATGGAAGCCAGTGGAGAGCGTTGAACAGCTTCTATCGGTATTTCGAATGTGATGCAAGGAACATCGTGCTCGGGGTGTGTACCGATGGCATGAATCCGTTTGGCAACCAGAACACCAACCATAGCACATGGCCCTAATTTGTATGGATGTACAACCCCCCCCCTTGGTTGTGCATGAAGTCGAAGTACATTCACATGAGCATGCTTATTCAAGGGCCGAAACAACCAGGAAATAATATTAATTTGTATCTGGGGCTACTTCAAGAGGAGTTAGGCACATTATGGAAAACACCGGCCAAGACATGGGACGCCAGCAAAGGCGAGTATTTCTACATGAGAGCCGCGCTGATCATGACGGTGCACAACTATCTCGGTTGCAGATATGTCGCAGGCCAGGTGTGCCATGGATATTGCGGATGCACGCGGTGCATAGATGATACAACGTCTCAGCAGCTAATGTCAAGGAAAGATGGCAGGTCTGGGAAAATCATGTACATGGGGCATCGAAGATGGCTCGAACAGGACGACCCGTGGAGAAACCATGGAGATCTATTCAATGGTAACCCTGAGCATCGAGGACCTCCATGTAAGCGGAGCGGTGCCGAAATCGATGAGCTGTTGAAAAACTGGAAGGAGTGCCCTGCGCCGGGAAAGACGATTAGAAAGGCGCCGGAGCCGCTGCTGAAGGTATGGCAGACGAGGTGTCTGTTCTGCGACTTGGAGTATTGGCACAAACTCGATACACCTCATTGCCTTGATCAAATGCATATCTATAAGAATGTCCTTGAGAGTTTGCTCGCAACACTGATGAACATGCCGGATAAGACCAAGGATGGGCCGAAGGCAAGAAAAAACATGCAAGATTTGAAAATCAGGGAAGATCTGCACATGCCGCCCCATAAAATGTCAGACGAGACATATACGGAGACAGAGGCACAGGAGAAGAAGGGCAAGAAAATAAAGAAATAGGATTATTGCCCCCCTTCTTGCTTCACCTTAAGTTGGGCCAAGATTGATCAATTCTTTAAGTTCCTTACCAGAGTCAAAGTTAGTTCCGGTTACTCTGGCAAGATAAGCAGACATCTAGACACGGACAAGAAAAGGTTCAGCGGGATGAAGTCCCATGACTGTCATGTGATGATGACACAGATACTACCTGTTGCCCTTAGAGGGATAATGGACAAGCATGTCCGTGACACGCTTATTGGTCTCTACAACTTTTTTGACGTCATCTCTCGAAAGTCGATCAGTCTGAAGCAGCTCTGAAGGCTACAGGAAGAGATTGTTGTGATACTGAATGAGCTTGAGATGTACTTCCTGCCCGCGTTCTTTGACGTGATGGTGCATATGTGTGTCCATATTGTGGATGACATAATAGACTTGGGGCCGTCATTCCTGCACAACATGATGCCGTTTGAGAGGATGAATGGGACCATCAAAGGATTCGTTCATAACATATTCCGTCCAGATGGAAGCATCGTCCAGGGCTATGTGACACAAGAGTGCATCTCTTTCTGCGAGAATTTTCTATATGGCGCAGAGCAGCCGCCTGGTGTTAGTGTTGGTTTGCCCATTAACAAGCACGATGGGAGGCGCGAAGGAGAAGGTCACTGCAATGGTCGCAGGGAACTGCACGTGGCATACTCTGATCGATGCAGCGACTTTGACAGAGCAAACTTGGTAGTGCTACAACACCTAGATGAGGTAGATCCTTTCGTGGCACTGCACAAAGAAATTATCGCAAAGAAGTATGGTGACCGGGGGGTATGCAAGACGGACACCGAAGTTACTAAAGAGCACAACTCCACTTTCTTGCATTGGTTCAAAGAGCATATTATTGCTAATGCCCCGGAGGAGGGCTCTAAGGACGGATTGCTCATATACGCCTTAGCACATGGCCCCTCGCCCAACCTCGTAACCTATCAGGCATATGATACCAACGAATACACATTCTACCTAGAGGCCAAAGATATTGATAGTGATGATCACAACTCAGGGATGACGATGGAATGCATGACCGGCAGTGACAACGGCGCAACTGAATGATTTTATGGAAGGGTCGAGGAGATCTGGGAGCTTGACTACTCTGGACTGCAGAACACGATGATGTTATGTGTCAGATGGGCTAAGAATGTCGAAAGGTAAAGCTAAATTTTCACTACCATGACTATACCCGACGCCAAGAGCGCTACCGTGAATGCTATCGCGAAAAACAAGCCATGGGAACAAGCTAAGCACGTGACACAATGCTTCTTCATAACCAACCCGCGCAATCTCATCCGTGTTGTCATGAGGAGAGGCAAAAGGAACATCATTGGAATGGACGGAGTCGCCAACGAGGAATACTACGATCAGTACGCCAACCCAATGAAGGAAGATGACGATGATGATGAGGTATACATCAAAAGAAGAATCAATGCTACATTACCTAAGAAAAATCGAACTCCATGGAAAAGGCAAAGTCACAATGAGGGGCTCAATTATTCTTCAACGAACAAGAAGGGAAAGAAGCTGACTCAAAAACGAAAACGCCAACACTGAGGAACCGTATGTTATCGGTCAAATGATGTAATATATATATATATATATATATATATATATATATATATGTTCCTATTTTGTATACATATTTAACCGTCAAATAATGCAATATATATCGCCTTCCCTTCGTTCACTGCTCTCGGAAACAAAGGAAAAGTGAATGAAAATAAAGGAAAAGAAAAAGGAAAACTGGTTATAGTAGTAGCGGTTTACTGAAGAAGAGCTGCAGCTAGTCAAGGTAGCAGTAGCGGTTTCCTTATAAAACCGCTATAACTGCTTGTAATAGTAGTAGCGCGTTTTGCCTAAATGTGCTACTGCTACGTCCACTTAACCCAAAATCCCTACTCTCTCTACTTCATCCCGCCTTTTTTCACCCCAAATCTCCACTCTCTCTCCCCCTGCCGCACCGCCGCGCGCCAGCCCTCGCCTGTAGGATCTTGAAGTATGTCTAGAGGGGGGGTGATTAGACTACTTGACCAAATAAAAACTTAACCTTTTCCCAATTTAAGTCTTTGGCAGATTTTAGCAAACTTAGCACAAGTCAAGCAATCTTAACACAATTCAAGCAAGCATGCAAAGAGTATATGAGCAGCGGAAATTAAAGCATGCAACTTGCAAGAATGTAAAGGGAAGGGTTTGGAGATTTCAAACGCAATTTGGAGACACAGTGATTTTTGAGCCATGGTTCCGATAGGTGGTGCTATCGTACATCCATGTTGATGGAGACTTCAACCCACGAAGGGTAACGGCTGCGCGAGTCCATGGAGGCCTCCACCCAAGAAGGGTCCACGAAGAAGCAACCTTGTCTATCCCACCATAGCCGTCGCCCACGAAGGACTTGCCTCACTAGCGGTAGATCTTCACGAAGTAGGAGATCTCCTTGCCCTTACAAACTCCTTGGTTCAACTCCACAATCTTGTCGAAGGCACCCAAGTGACACGTAGCCAATCTAGGAGACACCACTCTCCAAGAAGCAACAAATGGTGTGTTGATGATGAACTCCTTGCTCTTGTGCTTCAAATGATAGTCTTCCCAACACTCAACTCTCTCTCACAGGATATGGATTTGGTGGAAAGAAGATTTGAGTGGAAAGCAATTTGGGGAATGCTAGAGATCAAGATTCATATGGTAGGAATGGAATATCTTGGCCTCAACACATGACTAGGTGGTTCTCTCTCAGAAATGGTAAGTTGGAAGTGTAGGTTTGTTCTGATGGCTCTCTCCACGAATGAAGAGGAGGTGGAGAGGTATATATAGCCTCCACACAAAATCTAACCGTTACACACAATTTACCAATCTCAGTGGGACCGAATCAACAAACTCGGTCAGATCGATTTAGTAAACCTAGTGACCGTTAGGATTTTCGGTGGGACCGACATGAAACTCGGTAGGACCGATATGGTTAGGGTTAGGGCATAATGTAATCTTTGTGAGACCGATTACACAAACTCGGTGAGACCGACTTTGGTAATGAGCTAACCAGAGAGTTGGTCAGGTAAACTCGGTGGGACCGGTTTGCTCATTTCGGTGGGACCAAAATGTTAAAAAAAGGAAACAGAGAGTTTACATTGCAATATCGGTGGGACCGATCGCTCATCTCAGTGAGACCGTAACTTTATGAAGGGAAACAAAGAGATTACAATCCCATCTCGGTGAGACCGAGATCCCTATCAGTGAGACTGATTTGCCTAGGGTTTGCGGCAGTGGCTATGACATCTGAACTCGGTGGCACCGAATAGAAAGAATCGGTGGGATCGAGTTGGACTTTAGGTTTAGGTCATATGTGGATGTGGGAAAGTAGTTGAGGGTTTCGGAGCATATCACTAAGCACTATGAAGCAAGAAACTCATTAAGCAACACCTCATCCCTCCTTGATAGTATTGGCTTTTCCTATAGACTCAATGTTATCTTGGATCACTAAAATATAAAATGTAGAGTCTTGAGCTTAAAGCTTGAGCCAATCCTTTTATCCTTAGCATTTTGAGGGATCCACTTTTCTCATCCATGCCATGCCATTCATTGAGCTTTCCTAAAATATTTGTCTTGGAATAGTATTAGCTCAATGAGCTATATGTTGTTAGGAATTACCAAAACCACCTAGGGATAGTTGCACTTTCAATGCACATAGAGTTAGGTTCATGAGTTACTCTCCCATGTCACATACATCTTGGTGGAGCGCTCAAAATGATAATATTCAAAATACATGCACTCATCACCAAGTAAAGTGAATGATCGTATAGAGATAAAATGGATAATGTCATCGAACAAGCATTAATGTAGCATATGATCAAACACATGATCATCATTGTATCACATAGGCAATAAGGTATCTCAAGCAAGCGAAAGCAAATAAAGTTCAACCACAAAGACAAGAGAGAACAAAAGCAAACTCTCTCTCTCGATGCCTATGATCTATACATTTTTCTCCCCCTTTGGCAACAAGTTACCAAAAAGTTCCTAGAAAATGCATAGTACTATGTAGTCTCTCAGGCTTGGTCTTGATGTGGTGGTGTAGATATGACTCCAAGGACGAAGGCATCAGTTGATGAAGTTGGAGCTGGTGGAGTAGATGCTGGAGCTGGTGACACTGAAGCTGTAGCAGGTGCAGATGATGTTGCTCTTGTGTCTGTCACAGGCACAATAGCTGATCTCTGAGCTCTAGGCACTCTAGCAAATGCCTCAGTGGTTGTCTTTCCCTTCCTCTCCTGCATATCATCTTGGAGTTGCTCCACAATAGCTGCATCTCAGTTACTTTCACATCCAAGTCATAGAACTTCTGCTCCATGATCCTCTCCAGGCTCTCCTGGTTTTGAGTTAGCGTGGCCAACCCTTTCTCAATCCTTAGAGTGGATGCTATCAAGTAACCAATCTGGTCTGGTTTGCTCTTCAAGAAGTACTCAGATGCCTCATCAATTGTTGGCATCTTGGCAGCCTTCTCAGTCTTTGCCTTCTCCTTCTTAGCTTGTGCTTGCACTGAAGATGGTTCATTTTCATCCATAACCACTTGGTTGTCCTCAAAGTCTGGATAGATAGGCATGTGTTCCTTGTCCAACAAGTAAGTTCTAGTGCCCATCTTGGAGTTAATCAGCTCACTTCTCTTCTGGTCTGCAGCTGTCCTCTTGATTATTTCAACAATGAGGCTCATAACCTTGAACTTTTGAGGCACATCAAACAAGTGTAGCAGATTAATAGCATGTTATGATCACCTGACTTGGGCAAGAGTGTGTGCCTGAGGATCCAGTTGATGCTTGGCAGTCCTGACAGAAGAAAATGTACAGACCCAAACTTGTGAGTCTCAAGAGCATCATCTGGGATCTCCTTGTACATATGTGCCATAGAGTTGTGATCCATTTTCTTCTTGGCATAGACATCCAATTCATCTTCTTTCTCATTTTGTGCATTGATCAGATTTTCCCATTCTTCAATAGTAGACTGGTACCTTGTACCTTCAGACATCCAAACTATTCTGCCATCTAGATAGAAATGTGTTGTGGAGTAGAATTGCATTATGAGCTCATCGTTCCACTTTGTGAGCTTCTGCCCAACAAAGTCATCCACTCCACAACCATTGAACCTGTCAAATACTCCTGGGTAGTGTTCCTCATTCTCCTTGATGTATTTCCAATCGACCCATCTCATATCACAGACTATTGGTTTCTTGTCCAGCAACACAGTCTCATATAAGTCATGTTGTTTCTTTGTATGGAACCTGTAGTCCACAACAGTTCTCCTCCTAACTGCATAAGGATCAGTCAACCTCCATTGTCTGAGTCATGCATCCTTTCTCAGCTTCATGTTCTTAGCAACAGGATGAGCATCGTTATGATCTGGAATCTTAGGCTTCAACTTCCTCAGAACATGCTCTTCTTCTTCTTCTTCTTCTTCTTCTGCAACAACTTCAGGCATTGGGGCCTTGTTCTTTTCAGCAACTGGGATGTTCCTGGTATTCCTCTTGGGTGCAGTCTTGGGCTTGGAAGCAGCCTTAAGTGCTTCTTTGGGCTTTGATGAAGCAGCCCCTGACCTTATGGCATCACCCATGAGCTTCTGAGCTTTGGGAGCTGGAGCAGCAGTCTCTTCTTCTTCCTACTCTTCCATCATGGAAGGCTTCCCAACAACCCTGGCCATGGTCTTCTTGACCCTTTCCTTCCTCTTCTTTTTAGCCACTACTAGCTCCTTGGGTTCTAATCTCTCAGTTTCCTGAGTTGATGCTTTGACTTTCAGCATAGGAGTCCTCTTTGCAGAGACATACCTGTTCAGACCTGGCTTAGTGGTTGCAGCAGTGCCATATTCCTTCTTGAGCACTTTCCTGGATCTGGCTTCATCCTCTTCTGCCACATAGTCTTCATCCTCAGAGTCTGAGGTTTTCTTCTTTCTGGCCCTGCTGGCAGCTTTGGGTAAGTTGCTTGGGGTGCTCCTGCTACCATCATCTGAGGAACTAGAGGGACTAGTGCCCTCACTCATAGCACTACTAGAAAAACCTCTACTAATGGCGCACCTATTATGGCCATTAATGGCGCATCTGTGGTGCGCCACTAACAGCACGCCATTAGTAATTTTTACTAATGGCGCACCAGTGGTGCGCCATTAGTATCTGGTATACTAATGGCGCACCACTGGTGCGCCATTAGTATAGGCCACGGTGCGCCATTAGTATGCCTCCCAGGGGCCAGGTGCTTTGGATACTAATGGCGCACCACAACTGGATGCGCCATTAGTAACCGCGGCATACTAATGGCGCACTTTCCTGTGATGCGCCATTAGTGATGCGTCATTTAGAATCTAGATCTGGATCGTGATTTTTTGCCCATTTTTTTGCTCGTTTTTTT
>NC_041383.1:694194640-694224560 GCF_002162155.2 Triticum dicoccoides | reverse complement strand
AGGGAGAAGAAACCATGAGGGGAGGGGAGGGGAGGGGAGGGGAGGGGAGGAGGGAGGAGGGAGGAGGGAGGAGGTAGGAGGTAGGAGGAGGTCGCCGCAGAGGAGGAGAGAAGGGAAGATGAAATGAAGAGAGGAGGAGAGGACCAGCCATATATACGGCATACTAATGGCGCACCGCGGGCAGGTGCGCCATTAGTAATTTTTTTTATTTTTTTTATTTATTTTGAATTTTGAAGGCGGGAAGATACTAGTGGCGCACCATGGTCAGGTGCGCCATTAGTAATTTTTTTTATTTTTTTGATTTATTTTGAATTTTGAAGGCGGGAAGATACTAATGGCGCACCACGGTCAGGTGCGCCATTAGTATTTTTTTTTATTTTTTTGACTTATTTTGAATTTTGAAGGCGGGAAGATACTAATGGCGCACCACGGTCAGGTGCGCCATTAGTAATTTTTTTTATTTTTTTGACTTATTTTGAATTTTGAAGGCGGGAAGATACTAATGGCGCACCACGGTCAGGTGCGCCATTAGTAATTTTTTTTATTTTTTGACTTATTCTAAATTTTGAAGGAGGGAAGATACTAATGGCGCACCATGGGCAGGTGCGCCATTAGTAAGTTTGATTTTTTTGATTTTTTTTGCCTCTCTAGATCTTAAAAGCCCCGTATCTTTTTTTCTGTTAGGTTTTTGAGGATTTTGAAAATGTTTAACGGGGTTCCCCCGGTTAAATTTGGATGTAACTTTTCGAGTAGATGATTTTTCATATAAAAAACTTTTTCATCCGAGTTAGTATGCAGAAGTTATGCCCATTTTTACAAATTCTCGCGAGATTTTGCAAATGAAGTCAAAATTCATATTTGCAAATTTTCCCAACAACTAGGCCACATATCACATGGGAAACTTATTTTCTTTTATTTTTTTGACATTTTAATCATTTTGTTTTATTTTTTTTAAAACTGAAAAGGCGATCCATGGGGGGGGGTGCATTCGGTGGAAGTGGTGGCCAAGGTTACTAATGGCGCACCGTGGCATGGTGCGCCATTACTAGTTTAACTAGTAATGGCGCACCACACACACGGTGCGCCATTAGTATGTTTGGACAGGCGCACTAGTTCAAAAAAAAATTGGTACTAATGGCGCACCGTAGGCAGGGTGCGCCATTAGTAGTTTCAACACTAATGGCGCATCAGAAGGTGGTGCGCCATTAGTATATACTAATGGCGCACCACATGTCTGGTGCGCCATTAGTGCCATTTCCATCTATAGCCCTTTTCCTAGTAGTGTAGGAATCTTCTCCTCTTCCCTGTTCTGGTTGTCACTTTGATCATACATGCTGCAAACACTGACTGCTGACCCTGTGAATAGATGTAGATGAGATAGAGAGGATAAGCATCACAAAATACAAAGGTTTTTGCAAAAGATTGAGTTAAAAACTTAGTTTTAGTTTTCCACAGAAAGCATTTCGGATCAATCGGTTTGTGAACTCGGTGATATCGAAGCACCTTTAGGAACCTAAACTAGTGAACTCGGTCAGACCGAGTCACAGTTCGGTGGCACCGAGACTGCCAGGGTTTCACAAAGTTCTGAACTTGGTCACCCAAATTTGCAATTCTCGGTCAGACCGAGAATCACAAGTGCAATGGCGTTGGCCAAATCAGTGGAACCGATTTCTACAACTCAGTGGGTCCGAGATGGTTTCGGCGGAAACGTAACCCTAAATTTTCAATCCAAACCTAATCTACGGATAGTTTTGACTAGATGAGATAGTTTCAATCGTGGCAAGATTCATGACAAACACAATGTGCTAGGAATCAGATGGGGATAGCATAGTGATCAAGTCCATACCCTGGTTCGGCGATGGATTCACTATGGTGGCAACGACGGTGGAGATTCCCGTTGACGGTGGCGGAGACCAGCGGCGGGAGGCGGCTGGCGATGAGGAGAACGATTTGGAGACCCTGGAGGCAGAGCGGGCTGACCGCGGGCGAAAACCTTTCGGAGAAATTTCCAAAAAAATTTCCCTTGGGTATCTATATCCCGACCCTGTCGGTGTGACCGAGTGGAACAACTCGGTGGCACCGATTTGCATAACTGCAAGCAGTTGCTGCAACTCGGTGAGACCGAAATGTTCAAATCGGTTGCACCGGGATTGAAAACTTAGATCGACTTAGTGATCTCGGTATGACCGAAATGGAAAAATCGGTCAGACCGAAATGCACAAAGAAGTTTTGGAAGTTTAAGTCTATGACGAATCGGGGACTCCGAGTGCTCCTCACACAGAGTGGTTCGAATCCAACTTGATCAAATTTTGTGATGTAGCATGAATAGAGTTTGAGACAAGAAAAGCATAGATAGCTAGAGAAGGTTCTTAGGCATTCTTTTCCATCCACTTGGCCAAAAGAAAACGAAGCCAAACAAGCAAAACTACAAGTGGATGTCCTCGAATGAGTAAAATATGCAATCAGCATGCTCACACAATAAAATGACAAATGAAATATGTGGCAAAGCATGCACAACCAATTCTAGCATCTATTAAGCAATTGGAGATGACTAGGTCATCTATATATGAGTATATTGACTTAGGAGTCAAATGAGAACATTTGATCATAGGTCATACTCATCGTTTAAGCTCAAGTGGGGTTACCACTTTTACATAATGCATTGATGTGTTCACACCATTAGAGTTGCTTTAGCTCAATTCTTAGAGTAAAGCTCCCCCTAGATGTGAGATCCCCCCTATAGAGGGATGAACTAACCTTGGGTTTTGTCGATGATGACTTCATGTAGGTGTTGAAGATGTGGATGCTCAATGTTTTTGTAGATCATTTGGAGCAATCCTTTGGAGTGATTTGCACTCTTAATACCTACACGGGTTAGTCCCACAAGGAACAAACAAGGATATCCATAGACATAGAGTGATGCACACACAAGATGATGTCTATGAAGGCATTAGGTTACCTTGTCCCTTGTCTTACCTACAAGAGGGTTTGTGACTCCTTGAACTAGTGCAAGATGTGGAAGTTGATTGCACTTGTCCTTGCCAAAATTATATGAGTGAAAAATGTTGGCGGAGTCACCCTCAAGAACTCTCTAGTTCTTCTTCTTCAGGATCTACACCATGTTGATGGGAATCCTTGGAGTTGTAGTCGTACTTGATGAAGTAGAACTTGACGTAGTCTTGGGAACCCACTTGACCAAGGCCTTGGGAGCTTCTTCAAATGCATCAATATCCTCTTGAAGCTCATCCTTGCCTTTTTGCTTGTGGTCTTTTGGTGGAAGATCATCTTCATCTTGTGTCCCTTTGAAGGAAGTAGGATCATACTTATCATTTTGAGGAACAAACTTCGTCTTGGGGTATTGATATTCTTCCCACTCAACTCCATTGGCATTGAACTTTCGTTCAAAACAAACACCTTGGTTCTTCCGGTGCCTTCCTTGCTTGCGTACAATTTCCTCAAATTGCTTACTCTCGGCAAGGCTCTTGTAAACACCTTTATCTATGATTCCCTTCAATAAACTATTTTCTTGCTCAAGTGTAACTTGGCTAAGAGAATCATTAGTGGAATCAAGAGAACTACTAGAAGCAACAACATTGGATTTAATATGATGATTGTTACTACTAGAGGAAGAATCCTTCTTGTTTTTGTTACTAGACTTGACTTGAGGCATGTAAGTAGATAAGAGTAAACGCTTGGCAATGTAAGAAGAACTTTTCTTGCGAAGATCATCATTGATTGCCTTTAAGAACTCATGCTCTTGCCCAAGATTGAGCTTTTCAAAGCGTAACTTCTCATGAGTCCTTAAAAGTTCTCGATGATCCCCTAAGATAGTTTCATGAGCTAACTTAAGAGTGTTTAGTTCTTTAGTTAGGAGCTCAATTTTCTCCTTATCATCGTCATTCATTTTATCTTGATTAGCATGATTAATTGACGTTTCATCATAGTATTCATCAATAGAGTTGTCAATAAGTAAATCATCATCACCTAACAAGTCGTATTCATCACTATTGAAATCAACATACTCGGGGTGTTTTACCTTTGGGCCTTTAGCCATGAAGCATCTTCCAATTCCTTCATCTGGTGAATCAAATATGTCGTGGGAGTTGGTTGACACAAGTGCTAGACCGGCAACACCTTCATCTTGAGTATGTTCGGAGTCGGAATGATAGCTTCTGTCGGAGTGATGTTCAGAGTCGGAAACGGATACCCATTCACCAACATGAGCTTGATGTCTTCGTTTTGTGTAGCTCTTTGATGACTTGTCCTTCCTTTCCGAATCCTTGCTTCTCTGAGATGTTCTTCGTTAATAACGATCATCTCTACTCCTTCTCTCTCTTGGCGGTGATTCTTCTCTTCTACTTCTTCTCTTGGGTGAATCTTCTCTTCTTTTGTAGGGAGCCATACACTCATTGGAATAGTGTCCGGGTCTTCCACAGTTGTAGCAATTTCGCTCTCGACTGGAAGATCTTTTGTCATTGTAGGACCTTGACTTGGAACTTCTTTCCTTGCTTCTACTCTTGTAGAATTTGTTGAAGTTCTTCACCATTAGGCTCAATTCTTCGTTGAAGGTTTGTTTCTCACTTGATCATGTGGGAGCTTCACATGAGGCTTTGTAAGCACCACTTGACTTGTTGTGCAGCTCCTCCTTATCCTTGAGTGACATCTCATGAGCAACAATTCTTCCGATGACCTCCGTTGGCTTGAGATTATTGTAGTTGGGCATCATTTGGATCAATGTGCATACAGTATCATACTTTCCATCCAAGGCTCTTAGGATCTTCTTGATGATGAATTTTCGGTCATCTCTTCACTTCCTAAGCCGACAATCTCATTTGTGATGAGAACAAGCCTAGAGTACATTTCAGTGATGCATTCACCATCCTTCATCTTGAACTTGTCAAGTTGACTTTGAAGCACATCCAATTTCGATTCCTTGACGGAGTCGATACCTTTGTGCATATCAATCAAAGTGTCCCAAATTTCCTTTGCATTCTCAAGACGGCTGATTTTGTTGAATTCTTCAGGGCACAATCCGTTGAAGAGGATATCACAAGCTTGAGCATTGTATTGCAGCATCTTCAACTCTTCCGCGCTAGCTTCACGGTTTGGTTCTCTCCCATCAAAGAATTCACCTGGCAAGCCAATACACACAATAGCCCAAACGGCGGGGTTATGTCCGAGAATATGCATTTTCATCTTATGCTTCCAACTAGCAAAATTAGTACCATCAAAGTAAGGACCTTTACGATGGTAGTTTCCCTCACTAGTCGCCATACTCTCCTAGGTTGTGAAACCAAGGCTATGACCACCAAAAGCTATGGAAATCAAAGCAAATGGCGACCAAAGCTCTGATACCACTTGTAGGATCTTGAAGTATGTCTAGAGGGGGGTGATTAGACTACTTGACCAAATAAAAACTTAACCTTTTCCCAATTTTAGTCTTTGGCACATTTTAGCAAACTTAGCACAAGTCAAGCAATCTTAACACAATTCAAGCAAGCATGCAAAGAGTATATGAGCAGCGGAAATAAAAGCATGCAACTTACAAGAATGTAAAGGGAAGGGTTTGGAGATTTCAAACGCAATTTGGAGACACGGTGATTTTTGAGCCGTGGTTCCGATAGGTGGTGCTATCGTACATCCACGTTGATGGAGACCTCAACCCACGAAGGGTAACGGCTGCGCGAGTCCACGGAGGGCTCCACCTAAGAAGGGTCCATGAAGAAGCAACCCTGTCTATCCCACCATGGCTATCGCCCATGAAGGACTTGCCTCAGTAGCGATAGATCTTCAAGAAGTAGGCGATCTCCTTGCCCTTACAAAGTCCTTGGTTCAACTCCACAATCTTGTCGGAGGCACCCAAGTGACACCTAGCCAATCTAGGAGACACCACTCTCCAAGAAGCAACAAATGGTGTGCTGATGATGAACTCCTTGCTCTTGTGCTTCAAATGATAGTCTCCCCAACACTCAACTCTCTCTCACAGGATATGGATTTGGTGGAAAGAAGATTTGAGTGGAAAGCAACTTGGGGAAGGCTAGAGATCAAGATTCATATGGTAGGAATAGAATATCTTGGTCTCAACACATGAGTAGGTGGTTCTCTCTCAGAAATGGTAAGTTGGAAGTGTAGGTTTGTTCTGATGGCTCTCTCCGCGAATGAAGAGGAGGTGGAGGGGTATATATAGCCTCCATAGAAAATCTAACCGTTACACACAATTTACCAATCTCGGTGGGACCGAATCAACAAACTCGGTCAGACCGATTTAGTAATCTAGTGACCGTTAGGGTTTTCGGTGGGACCGACATGCAAATCCGTAGGACTGATATGGTTAGGGTTAGGGTATAAAGTAATCTCGGTGAGACCAATTACACAAACTCGGTGAGACCGACTTTGGTAATAAGCTAACCAGAGAGTTGGTCAGGTAAACTCGGTGGGACCAGTTCGCTCATTTCGGTGGGACCGAAATGTTACGAAAAGGACACAGAGAGTTTACATTGCAATCTCGGTGGGACTGATCGCTCATCTCGGTGAGACCGAAACGTTACAAAGGGAAACAGAGAGATTACAATCCCATCTCGGTGAGACCGAGATCCCAATCGATGAGACTGATTTTCCTAGGGTTTGTGGCAGTGGCTATGACATCTGAACTCGGTGGCGCCGGATAGAAAGAATCGGTGGGGCCGAGTTGGACTTTAGGTTTAGGTCATATGTGGATGTGGGAAAGTAGTTGAGGGTTTTGGAGCATATTACTAAGCACTATGAAGCAAGAAACTCATTAAGCAACACCTCATCCCTCCTTGATAGTATTGGCTTTTCCTATAGACTCAATGTGATCTTGGACCACTAAAATATAAAATGTAGAGTCTTGAGCTTGAAGCATGAGCCAATCCTTTTATCCTTAGCATTTTGAGGGATCCACTTTTCTCATCCATGGCATGCCATTCATTGAGCTTTCCTGAAATATTTGTCTTGGAATAGTATTAGCTCAAGGAGCTATATGTTGTTAGGAATTACCAAAACCACCTAGGTATAGTTGCACTTTCATCGCCCCCGACCCCAGCACTCGCCCCCGACCCCGGCGCGCCATGCCTCCCTCCTCTGCTTCCTCCCTTCCAAACCTCGGCCATCGTGAGGCCTGCCTCCTTGCCCCTGCACCCTCTGTAAACCCCCCCCCCTCTCTGTTAGCTAGGGTTCTTTGGTTAATTTACTTAGGTTTTAGTTAGGGCAGTAGGTTAATTAGGTTATATATTTAGTTATGAATTTAGCATTTAAGCAATTGTCCAAATCAACATCCCTTGTTAAACGAAATTTAGGTAGTGTCGTGGAATTAACACGTCAGATGTCCTTAGTGTCAGGACTTAGTCGCGAGGCCAACGCATCTATGTGGTAGCTTGAGAGGGGTTGATCGGGACGGGAGTCGCAACACACAAGACAAGGATTTAGACAGCTTTGAGCCCCGGGAAACATCATCTGGTAATAACCCTACATGCTGTTTGTGGCTAGGTCTCATTATGCTCATCAGAGGAGTTGCCGTAAGCCGGCTCCCCCTTTGTGTCTAGCCCTAGAGATTGTTCTTGTTTCTTACTTGTCCCTGTTTGGGGAGCCCTGCCCCTCCTTATATAAGTTAGAGGGGCGGGTTACATGTGGAGTCCTAGTAGGACTAGGACTAGTCTATCTTATCTTACAAGTTGATTACAAGTCCGAGTCTTGATTCCTTGTAAGGGAGATATTCCCCATGCCTTTCCTCTTAAGCCGACCTATCATAACATAAACCGGCCTTCTTGGCTTTGAGCCTCCTGGGCCCCCAGGTCATGTTACTCCTCTGATCCGCTTGCCAGGTCACCCATAAGTCGCCAGGATCAGGCGAGTCACTTAGTGTGTCATCCAGTCAGGGCGGGTCATTAGTGAGTCGCCAAGTCCGGCCAGGTTACACCGCGGGGTATATCCCCGACATTAGCCCCCAAGTTTAGCTTGGATTTATCCATGGTAAACTTATGCTGCAAAATAATCACAAGAACAAATTTGATAGGTTGTGCTCCGGGTCAAGAATTCTTGTAAACCGGAACTTGATCATCCTTAAGTCCTTGACATCTCCTTCTTGACATATACAAATATATTTCAACTTTTTCAATGCAAAAAATCCAGATACTTCTTTTGGAAAAATCCGGGTCAACAGGCCAGCTTCAGAATCAATTTGCTGAAATTGGTCTCTTGTAGAGAAATATTGTAAGAAATAATCCACTTGAGTCGGCTTCCAAAGTGCCGGTTTAAAAAATATTGGTCTTTGAAATACTCAAGATTCATCTGGTGATCCGCCGGTTTAAAGATGTCGAGGCTGGCAAGCAAAATTGCCGGTTTGTAAATATTGATAACTCCGGGTCATAACTGATTTGCTCAAAACTGATAATTTGAAGTTATTCCTCCCTTATATGCATATCACATGTATCCCCCAAGTGCCGAGTTGTCATGCTTGCAGCAACCTGGGGCTTGTAATTGCCTTATGCTCATAAACTTCAACCGGTGTAGCCCCCAAGGGCCGGGTCATTATGCAATAATGAGCAGGGACTTTGTAAATATTATCATGTAAACTTAAACAGCAATGTGTAGCCCCCAAGGGTCGGCTTAGTAAGATAATACTAAGCTGGGACTTTATATATACTTTATTGATAATAACATCATATGATGTAATCTCCACCACGGGGCTTGAACCCACGTCCACAAGGTTAAGAGCTTTGTGCTTTACCAACTGAGCAATGGATCCTTCAATATAATGGATTTAAAACTTATGTACCTTGAACTGTTGACAGGAGCAATTGGTAGCCCCCAAGGGCCGGCTCATTACGATGTGATGAGTCGGGTCTTCAATAAGGTGAGCAAACAATGACTTTGCATTAGCCCCCAAGTGTCATGGTGCATGCTCTTGCAGCGACATGAGACTTGCATATTTGATATAATCTCAATCTGAATAATGTAGCCCCCAAGTACCGGGTCGTAAGCCTGCAGCGACTCGGGACTATTCCTTCCACTGTAGAATAAATCATATCCTTTGATAAAATAATAACCATTGCGCTAAAGCGACTTTGAAAACCTCAATAATACTGGTTATTGATAATCACAATAGAAATCCAGCCATGTTGGCTATTCAAGATTTGAATAATATAACCCGGTATGAAAACCTCAATCATTCAATATCATCATGAAAATCCAGCTAGTTTTGGCTATTAAAAATTTGAATACCTCATCGGTTGATAAGTAAATCCGGAGTTTAAATACTCGGCGGCTCTTGGACGACGACGATTTAATTCGCCTTCATTGTAAGCCGGAATTTTTATAACCTGGCGGCTTATAGCCTTTGAGAAAAAATCCAGAATGGATAATTATTTTGAAGCATCAAGTTTGGTAATGAGCTTGAACTTAATCATTTATATGTCATATTCCTGCAAATCCTGCAAAGAGAACAACATATGCCCTGGCGACTTAACGTCAAAAACCAGGGCGGGTAACCACCCAAATGTAGTCTTATCCTACACACAAGTAGATCACAAGATCCCTATGATCCTTTGAATGATACCTCCGGCTTATGTGACCCAGACAGTGAAGTTGATAACTCAACTCTGTAAGATCCGACACATATGATATTTGTAACAACTCAAATACTTGCGATTGTATAAAAATAGATAAAAATTTTGAGGCTTCGGATTCGAATACGATCAGTAAACCGTTCCAAAGGGGTTAAGCTAAGATTCAAATACGATCATATAGCCCCCAGTGGTGTTTGGCATTGCCGATCAAAGTGGGTATCAATAGCTATGTTCTCTTTGGTTCAAATATGACCTATGTTTGAACAGGAAAATCCCCAAATGACCACTATGATATTGAATTCATACTGCCGGTTTACATGACCTGTGTAATAAGGGTGATAATCCAATCCTTAGAAGCCAATGCTTCCATATAAATGATGGTTGTCATAAGCTGGCGACTTATAGTCAAAAGTCAAGCCGGGTTAATCATAAAATACTTATATTCATTTGAGATATAATCCCCAAAAAGGTCTCAAGTTAAATAATTGTGGCTGCAATAAACTTTACCAGAGATAGAATAAAACTTTTTGAGGCTTCTGATTCGGATACGATTAGTAAACCGTTCCAAAGGGGTTAAGCTAAGATTCGAATACGATCACATAGCCCCCAGTGGCTTTGGCGATGCCGATCAAGTTGGTATCGACAGCTATGTTCTCTTTGGTTCGAATACGACCTATGTTTGAACAGGAAGCCCCCAAGTGACCATAAGATTTGTTTAATGACGCTGATTCGTATACGATCCACGTCAGACCCAAAGGGGTTAAGCTATGATTCAAATATGATCAAGAAGCCCCCAAGTGGGTTTGGTAGTATGTCGATCAAGCGGGTTTCGACAGCTATGTTCTCTTTGGTTCGGATACGACCTATGTTTGAACAGGAAGCCCCCAAGTGACCATATAAGTTTTGGCATGGCGCCGATCAAGAGGGTACTGATAGCTATGCTCGATGAGCAGGAAGCCCCCAAGTGATCATAATAAGATAAGCCGTAAGGCAGGATACCCAAGTTTGAACCGCGCATCATGGCAGCAAGTTCTTTGGCAACCTTTAATTTTTCTGAGAACTCGAACTTGCCAGAGATTAATTTTTTTGAATTAGAAGTTTAAACTGGATGTGAAAGCTTCAAACCTTTGTGAGAGATAAATTTACCTTGAGCCGGATTTGAACCGGATTTGAGAGCTTGAAAGCCTTGTGGTAAATAAATTTCCCTTGAACCAGTTTTTAAACCGGATATTAAGAGCTTCAGTGCTTTGTGGGAGAGAGATGTTTCTTGAACCGGATTTTAAACCGTAATCCTTCTTTTTAAACCGGAAATTTTTCTGACGGCCTTTAAATTTTTCACCAATATAGCAGTAGCCTCCCGAACCGGGTTACCTTCCCTCCAATGACCCGGAGTTCTTGAATTCACTAACACCGGCCAATTTCGCCGAGTCATGTCATTGTAGCCCCCAAGTCTCAAGACGACTCGGGGAGTTGGCTTGAGATTCTCCATATCGGACCAGAGCAGAAGGTGTATATCATCAACGCATTGATAGCGCGATGTGAACCCACAGAAGGTTGAAGTAACTGCAGTGGGTTATAAATGATCACGTATGAGCCGTGTCAACAACTCGGCCAATGGCTCCTTCCAACTGGTTGTTCGAAGTTAACCAAACTGTAGTGGCGGCGACTCGTGTACCTGCCCATTGAACCATCCAGTGCGGACGGCGGCTGATAATATATGATAATTTGCCTCCAGTTTGTTGGAATAACACCGGGCTTCCCAAGTAGTGACTTGCTCATACTCAATAAACAGCTCATCCAAATAGGTGCGGCCCGGTGTGTTGATATAGACCAGGCCGCGAGAGACGGACGACAAAGACGACCGTAACATCAGAGGCGGCATAGATAGATGAACCGGCCGTGGCGTTGTAAGCCGGTGCGGACGGGCAAGTTGTCCTCCTTGTTGTAAGCCGGTGTGGTCGCGAGAAATGGTCACGACGTTTTAAGCTGGTGCGGGAGTCCGTTGAGTAACAACGACCACCTGTGCTAAAAGATGTTGACATACCTCCATCTCTGCGGTATAATATCACTTCTTGTCATAAATAATTGCCCTGCATAAACAATATTGCAGACCAAGGCAAAGATAAACTTGTTCTTTGACCAAAACAACATGTGCCAATAAATATATTTTAGATGGATACCACCTGACTCATCCGGATAGTAAATGAGTCGGCTGTAGCGTTGTAAGACGGTGCGGACGAACGAGTCAATCGCGGGCGGGCAAGTTGGTGTAAACCGGGCCACAGGGATGGCGACTTGCTCGCGTTCATTCACCGGGTGGTATGACACGGACGAACACCGGGCAGGACGTTGCCAGCGCATGCTTCGTACCCATGGTATAAACCACGCTTATAATGAATAATGGTCCTGCATATCAAAATATGGTCCAAAGTAATTGTTCTTTTGACAAAAAGCAATGTGCCAAAATAGATTTAGATAGATGTCACCTGATATGTTAAGCCGGAAATTATCTGCCGTGGAGTTGATGGTCACCGCGTTGAAGCTGAAATCAACCACAGTCGAGTCAGCCACGGGGGTAGACATATGAATCGGCCCGGCGTTTGTAAGCCGGTGCGGACAAGCAAGTTATCCTTCATGTTGTAAGCCGGTGAGGACGCATGAACCGGCCGCGAAGGCGGACGGGCGAGTCATCTGTGGCGTTGTTGTTGGGGAACGCTGCAGAAAATTAAAATTTTTCCTACGGTTTCACGAAGATCCATCTATGAGTTCATCTAAGCAACGAGTCATGGGAGAGAGATTGCATCTACATACCACTTTGTAGATCGCGTGCAGAAGCGTTCAAGGGAACGGTGATGATGGAGTCGTACTCGCCGTGATTCAAATCACGATGACCAAGTGCTGAATGGACAGCACCTCCGTGTTCAAAACACGTACGGCACGGACGACGTCTCCTCCTTCTTGTTCCAGCAAGGGGGAAGGAGAGGTTGATGATGATCCAGCAGCACAACGGCGTGGGGGTGGATGCAGCAGAACTCCGGCAGGGCTTCGCCAAGCTGCTGCGGGAGGAGGACGAGGTGTAGCAGGGGGAGGGAGGCGCCAATGCACAGGTTGCAGCTGCCCTCCCCTTTGCCCTCCTTTATATAGGTGCCCAGGGCGGGGGCGCCGGCCCTGGGAGATGCAATCTCCCAAGGGGGCGGCGGCCAAGGGGGTGGAGTGCCCCCCAAGGCAAGTGGTGCGCTCCCCCCCACCTAGGGTTTCCAACCCTAGGCGCAGGAGGGGGGGCAAGGGGGGGGCGCACCAGCCCACTAGGGGCTGGTTCCCCTCCCACTTCAGCCCACGGGGCCCTCCTGGATAGGTGGCCCCACCCAGTGGACCCCCGAAACCCTTCCGGTGGTCCCGGTACAATACCGGGTGACCCCGAAACTTTCCCGATGGCCGAAACAACACTTCCTATATATAATTCTTTACCCCCGGACCATTCCGGAACTCCTCGCGACGTCCGGGATCTCATCCGGGACTCCGAACAACATTCGGTTTGCTGCATACTCATATTCATACAACCCTAGCGTCACCAAACCTTAAGTGTGTAGACCCTACGGGTTCGGGAGATATGCAGACATGACCGAGACTGCTCTCCGGTCAATAACCAACAGCGGGATCTGGATACCCATGTTGGCTCCCACATACTCCTCGATGATCTCATCGGATGAACCACGATGTCAAGGATTCAAGCAACCCCGTATACTATTCCCTTTGTCAGACGGTATGTTACTTGCCCGAGACTCGATCGTCGGTATCCCAATACCTCGTTCAGTCTCGTTACCGGCAAGTAACTTTACTCGTACCGTAATGCATGATCCCATGACCAGACACTTGGTCACTCTAAGCTCATTATGATGATGCACTACCGAGTGGGCCCAGTGATACCTCTCCGTAATACGGAGTGACAAATCCCAGTCTCGATCCGTGTCAACCCAACAGACACTTTCGGAGATACCTGTAGTGCACCTTTATAGTCACCCAGTTACGTTGTGACGTTTGGTACACCCAAAGCACTTCTACGGTATCCGGGATTTACACGATCTCATGGTCTAAGGAAGAGATACTTGACATTGGAAAAGCTCTAGCAAAACGAACTACACGATCTTGTGCTATGCTTAGGATTGGGTCTTGTCCATCACATCATTCTCCTAATGATGTGATCCCGTTATCAACGACATCTAAATGTCCATAATCAGGAAACCATGACTATCTGTTGATCAATGAGCTAGTCAACTAGAGGCTTACTAGGGACGTATTGTGGTCTATATATTCACACGTGTATTACGATTTCCAGATAATACAATTATAGCATGAATAAAAGACAATTATCATGAACAAGGAAATATAATAATAATCCTTTTATTATTGCCTCTAGGGCGTATTTCCAACAGTCTCCCACTTGCACTAGAGGCAATAATCTAGTTACATTGTGATGAATCGAACACCCATAGAGTTTTGGTGTTGATCATGTTTTGCTCGCGAAAGAGGTTTAGTCAACGGATCTACGACATTCAGATTCGTATGTACTTTGCAAATATCTATGTCTCCATCTTGAACATTTTCACGGATGGAGTTGAAACGACGCTTGATGTGCCTTGTCTTCTGGTGAAACCTGGGCTCCTTGGCAAGGGCAATAGCTCCAGTGTTGTCACAGAAGAGTTTGATCGGCCCCGACGCATTGGGTATGACTCCTAGGTCGGTGATGAACTCCTTCACCCAAATTGCTTCATGCGCTGCCTCCGAGGCTGCCATGTACTCCGCTTCACATGTAGATCCCGCCACCACGCTCTGCTTGCAGCTGCACCAGCTTACTGCTCCACCATTGAACATATACACGTATCCGGTTTGTGACTTAGAGTCATCCAGATCTGTGTCGAAGCTAGCGTCGACGTAACCCTTTACGACGAGCTTTTCGTCACCTCCATAAATGAGAAACATGTCCTTTGTCCTTTTCAGGTACTTCAGGATATTCTTGACCGCTGTCCAGTGTTCCTTGCCGGGGTTACTTTGGTACGTTCCTACCAAACTTACGGCAAGGTTTACATCAGGTCTGGTACACAGCATGGCATACATAATAGATCCTATGGCTGAGGCATAGGGGATGACACTCATCTCTTCTTTATCTTTTGTCATGGTCGGGCATTGAGCCGAGCTCAATCTCACACCTTGCAATACAGGCAAGAACCCTTTCTTGGACTGATCCATTTTGAACTTCTTCAAAATCTTATCAAGGTATGTGCTTTGTGAAAGATCTATGAGGCGTCTCGATCTATCCCTATAGATCTTGATGCCTAATATGTAAGCAGCTTCTCCAAGGTCCTTCATTGAAAAACACTTATTCAAGTAGGCCTTAATGCTGTCCAAGAATTCTATATCATTTCCCATCAAAAGTATGTCATCTACACATAATATAAGAAATGCTACAGAGCTCCCACTCACTTTCTTGTAAACGCAGGCTTCTCCATAAGTCTGCATAAACCCAAATGCTTTGATCATCTCATCAAAGTGAATGTTCCAACTCCGAGATGCTTGCACCAGCCCATAAATGGATCGCTGGAGCTTGCATACTTTGTTAGCATTCTTAGGATCGACAAAACCTTCCGGCTGCATCATATACAGCTCTTCCTTAATATAACCGTTAAGGAATGCCGTTTTGACATCCATCTGCCATATCAAATAATCATAGTATGCGACAATTGCTAACATGATTCGGACGGACTTAAGCTTCGCTACGGGAGAGAAAGTCTCATCATAGTCAATCCCTTGAACTTGCCGATAACCCTTTGCGACAAGTCGAGCTTTATAGATGGTGACGTTACCATCCGCGTCCGTCTTCTTCTTAAAGATCCACTTGTTTTCTATCGCTTGCCGATCATCGGGCAAGTCAGTCAAAGTCCATACTTTGTTTTCATACATGGATTCTATCTCGGATTGCATGGCTTCTAGCCATTTGTTGGAATCTGGGCCCGCCATCGCTTCTTCATAGTTCGAAGGTTCACAGTTGTCTAACAACATGATTTCCAGGACAGGGTTGCCATACCACTCTGGTGTGGAACGTGTCCTTGTGGACCTACGAAGTTCAGTAGCAACTTGATCCGAAGTACCTTGATCATCATCATTAATTTCCTCTCTAGTTGGTGTAGGCACCACATGAACATTTTCCTGAGCTGCACTACTTTCCGGTTCAAGAGGTAGTACTTCATTGAGTTCTACTTTCCTCCCACTTACTCCTTTCGAGAGAAACTCTTTTTCCAGAAAGGATCCGTTCTTGGCAACAAAGATCTTGCCCTCGGATCTTAAGTAGAAGGTATACCCAATGGTTTCCTTAGGGTATCCTATGAAGACGCATTTTTCCGACTTGGGTTCGAGCTTTGCAGGTTGAAGTTTCTTGACATAAGCATCGCATCCCCAAACTTTTAGAAACGACAGCTTAGGTTTCTTCCCAAACCATAATTCATACGGTGTCGTCTCAATGGATTTAGACGGTGCCCTATTTAAAGTGAATGTAGCTATCTCTAGAGCGTATCCCCAAAATGATAGCGGTAAATCAGTAAGAGACATCATAGATCGCACCATATCCAATACTGTGCGATTACGATATTCGGACACACCGTTACGCTGAGGTGTTCCAGGCGGCGTGAGTTGTGAAACGATTCCACATTTCCTTAAGTGTGTACCAAATTCGTGACTTAAGTATTCTCCTCCACGATCTGATCGTAGGAACTTTATCTTTCGGTCACGTTGATTCTCTACCTCATTCAGAAATTGCTTGAACTTTTCAAAGGTATCAGACTTGTGTTTCATCAAGTAGACATACCCATATCTACTCAAGTCATCAGTGAGAGTGAGAACATAACGATATCCTCCATGAGCCTCAACGCTCATTGGACCGCACACATCGGTATGTATGATTTCCAATAAGTTGGTTACTCGCTCCATTGTTCCGAAGATCGGAGTCTTGGTCATTTTACCCATGAGGCATGGTTCTCACGTGTCAAATGATTCATAATCGAGAGACTCTAAAAGTCCATCAGTATGGAGCTTCTTCATGCGCTTGACACCTATGTGACCAAGGCGGCAGTGCCACAAGTATGTGGGACTATCGTTATCAACTTTACATCTTTTGGTATTCACACTATGAATATGTGTAACATTACGTTCGATATTCATTAAGAATAAACCATTGACCATCGGGGCATGACCATAAAACATATCTCTCATATAAATAGAACAACCATTATTCTCGGATTTAAATGAGTAGCCATCTCGCATCAAACGAGATCCAGATACAATGTTCATGCTCAAACTTGGCACTAAATAACAATTATTGAGGTTTAAAACTAATCCCGTAGGTAAATGTAGAGGTAGCGTGCCGACGGCGATCACATCGACCTTGGAACCATTCCCGACGCGCATCGTCACCTCGTCCTTCGCCAGTCTCCGCTTATTCCGCAGCTCCTGCCGTGAGTTACAAATATGAGCAACGGCACCGGTATCAAATACCCAGGAGTTACTACGAGTACTGGTAAGGTACACATCAATTACATGTATATCACATATACCTTTAGTGTTGCCGTCCTTCTTGTCCGCTAAGTATTTGGGGCAGTTCTGCTTCCAGTGACCCTTCCCTTTGCAATAAAAGCACTCAGTCTCAGGCTTGGGTCCATTCTTTGACTTCTTCCTGGCAACTGGCTTACCGGGCGCGGCAACATCTTTGCCGTCCTTCTTGAAGTTCTTCTTACCCTTGCCCTTCTTGAACTTAGTGGTGTTATTGACCATCAACACTTGATGTTCTTTCTTGATTTCAACTTCTGCTGACTTCAGCATTGAAAATACTTCAGGAATGGTCTTCACCATCCCCTGCATATTGTAGTTCAGCACAAAGCTCTTGTAGCTTGGTGGGAGCGACTGAAGGATTCTGTCAATGACCGCCTCGTCCGGGAGGTTGATCTCCAGCTGGGACAGGCGGTTGTGCAACCCAGACATTTTGAGTATGTGCTCACTGACAGAACTGTTTTCCTCCATCTTACAACTATAGAACTTGTCGGAGACTTCATATCTCTCGACCCGGGCATGATCTTGAAAAACCATTTTCAGCTCCTCGAACATCTCATATGCTCCGTGTCGCTCAAAACGCTTTTGGAGCCCCGGTTCTAAGCTGTAAAGCATGCCGCACTGAACGAGGGAGTAATCATCAGCACGTGACTGCCAAGCGTTCATAACGTCTTGGTTCTCTAGGATGGGTGCTTCACCTAGCGGTGCTTCTAGGACATAATCTTTCTTGGCTGCTATGAGGATGATCCTCAGGTTCCGGACCCAGTCCGAATAGTTGCTGCCATCATCTTTCAGCTTGGTTTTCTCTAGGAACGCGTTGAAGTTCATGTTGACATGAGCGTTGGCCACTTGATCTACAAGACATATTTTGCAAAGGTCTTTAGACTAAGTTCATGATAATTAAGTTCATCTAATCAAATTATTTAATGAACTCCCACTCAGATTGACATCCCTCTAGTCATCTAAGTGTTACACGATCCGAGTCGACTAGGCCGTGTCCGATCATCACGTGAGACGGACTAGTCATCATCGGTGAACATCTCCATGTTGATCGTATCCTCTATACGACTCATGTTCGACCTTTCGGTCTCTTGTGTTTCGAGGCCATGTCTGTACATGCTAGGCTCGTCAAGTTAACCCTAAGTGTTTCTGCATGTGTAAAACTGTCTTACACCCGTTGTATGTGAACGTAAGGATCTATCACACCTGATCATCACGTGGTGCTTCGAAACGACGAACTTTAGCAACGGCGCACAGTTAGGGGGAACACTTTCTTGAAATTATTATAAGTAAACAAGATGCATAAACATAATAAACATCACATGCAACTATATAATAGTGACATGATATGGCCAATATCATATAGCTCCTTTGATCTCCATCTTTGGGGCTCCATGATCATCTTCGTCACCGGCATGACACCATGATCTCCATCATCATGATCTCCATCATCGTGTCTTCATGAAGTTGTCACGCCAACGACTACTTCTACTTCTATGGCTAACGTGTTTAGCAATAAAGTAAAGTAATTTACATGGCGTTCTTCAATGACACGCAGGTCATACAAAAATAAAGACAACTCCTATGGCTCCTGCCGGTTGTCATACTCATCGACATGCAAGTCGTGATTCCTATTACATGAACATGATCTCATACATCACAATATATCATTCATCATTCATCATAACTTCTGGCCATATCACATCACATGACAATTGCTGCAAAAACAAGTTAGACGTCCTCTAATTGTTGTTGCATCTTTTACGTGGCTGCAATTGGGTTCTAGCAAGAACGTTTTCTTACCTACGAATAACCACAATGTGATTTTGTCAACTTCTATTTACCCTTCATAAGGACCCTTTTCATCTAATCCGCTCCAACTAAAGTAGGAGAGACAGACACCCGCTAGCCACCTTATGCAACTAGTGCATGTCAGTCGGTGGAACCTGTCTCACGTAAGCGTACGTGTAAGGTCGGTCCGGGCCGCTTCATCCCACAATACCGCTGAAGCAAGAAAATACTAGTAGCGGCAAGCAAGTTGACAAGATCTACGCCCACAACAAAATTGTGTTCTACTCGTGCAATAGAGAACTACGCATAGACCTAGCTCATGATGCCACTATTGGGGAACGTTGCAGAAAATTAAAAAATTTCCTATGGTTTCACCAAGATCCATCAATGATTTCATCTAAGCAATGAGTCATGGGAGAGAGATTGCATCTACATACCACTTTGTAGATCGCGTGCGGAAGCGTTCAAGGGAACGGTGATGATGGAGTTGTACTCGCCGTGATTCAAATCACCGATGACCAAGTGCTGAACGGACAGCACCTCCGCGTTCAACACACGTACGGCACGGATGACGTCTCCTCCTTTTTGATCCAGCAAGGGGAAGGAGAGGTTGATGATGATCCAGCAGCACAACGGCGTGGTGGTGGATGCAGCAGAACTCCGGCAGGGCTTCGCCAAGCTGTTGCGGGAGGAGGACGAGGTGTAGCAGGGGGAGGGAGGCGCCAATGCACAGGTTGCGGCTGCCCTCCCCTTTGCCCTCCTTTATATAGGCCCCGAGGGGGGGCGGCCCTGGGAGATGCAATCTCCCAAGGGGGCGGCGGCCAAGGGGGTGGAGTGCCCCCCAAGGCAAGTGGTGCGCCCCCCCCCCCCACCTAGGGTTTCCAACCCTAGGCGCAGGGGGGGCCCAAGGGGGGGCGCACCAGCCCACTAGGGGCTGGTTCCCCTACCACTTCAGCCCACGGGGCCCTCCGAGATAGGTGGCCCCACCCGGTGGACCCCCGGGACCCTTCCGGTGGTCCCGGTACAATACCGGGTGACCCCGAAACTTTCCCGATGGCCGAAACAGCACTTCCTATATATAATTCTTTACCTCCGGACCATTCCGAAACTCCTCGCGACGTCCGGGATCTCATCCGGGACTCCGAACAACATTCGGTTTGCTGCATACTCATATTCATACAACCCTAGCGTCACCGAACCTTATGTGTGTAGACCCTACGGGTTCGGGAGATATGCAGACATGACCGAAACGGCTCTCCGTTCAATAACCAACAGCGGGATCTGGATACCCATGTTGGCTCCCACATACTCCTCGATTATCTCATCGGATGAACCACGATGTCGAGGATTCAAGCAACCCCGTATACGATTCCCTTTGTCAGACGGTATGTTACTTGCCCGAGACTCGATCGTCGGTATCCCAATACCTCGTTCAGTCTCGTTACCGGCAAGTCACTTTACTCGTACCGTAATGCATGATCCCGTGACCAGACACTTGGTCAATCTGAGCTCGTTGTGATGATGCACTACCGAGTGGGCCCAGTGATACCTCTCCGTAATACGGAGTGACAAATCCCAGTCTCGATCCGTGTCAACCCAACAGACACTTTCGGAGATACCTGTAGTGCACCTTTATAGTCACCCAGTTACGTTGTGACGTTTGGTACACCCAAAGCACTTCTACGGTATCCAGGAGTTACACGATCTCATGGTCTAAGGAAGAGATACTTGACATTGAAAAAGCTCTAGCAAAACGAACTACACGATCTTGTGCTATGCTTAGGATTGGGTCTTGTCCATCACATCTTTCTCCTAATGATGTGATCCCGTTATCAACGACATCCAAATGTCCATAGTCAGGAAACCATGACTATCTGTTGATCAACGAGCTAGTCAACTAGAGACTTACTAGGGACATATTGTGGTCTATATATTCACACGTGTATTACAATTTTCGGATAATACAATTATATCATGAATAAAAGACAATTATCATGAACAAGGAAATATAATAATAATCCTTTTATTATTGCCTCTAGGGCATATTTCCAACAGTTGTAGGGTGATGCTGACGGGCGAGCCGGTCGGCGCGTTGACGTAAACCGGACCACAGGGGCGATGGCTGTATATAACAACACTATAGGCAGAGTAGTTGTTTTCAAGAAAATTAATAAATATTGATAAAAGTAAACTTGATGAATATCACCTGGTATTTTTTGCCGGATGCTGGCGCCGGATAATGCACAGTGTTGCTTTGTTTTTTGACAAAAGAGTCAATTGGTTCTGTGTCTTCTAGTGCCTGAGCTCTCCACATAACCCGGCCGACACCTTTTGAGCTGGAATTTTTGGAACCAGAACTTCTTGATAATCCGATCGGAACCTTTGATAACCCAGAACATTTACCGGAACTTATTGATAATACGGCCGGGACTTTTGATAATCCGGAACTTTTGAACCGGAACATCTTGATAATCCGGCCAGAACTTTTTGATAATCCGAAACTTTTGAACCGGAACGTCTTGATAATCCGGAACTTTTGAACCAGAACATCTTGATAATCTGGAACGTTATGATAGGCCGGTCGGAACTTTTTTGATAACCCAGAACTTTTCTGTAGCCTAAGTTGGAACTCTTTGATGACTCGGACGGAACCTTTCGGCGATTCGGCTGGAATCCTTTAGCGATTCGGACCGAACTTTTTGTCGAGGCGATCGGAATTCTTTGGTGATTCGGACGGAACCTTTCGTCGAGGCGGTCGGAACCTTTCACCAATTCAGACGGAGCCTTTCGTCGAGGCGGTCGGAACTTTTCGCCGATTCAGACGAAACCTTTCGTCAAGGCGGTCGGAACTTTTTTGGTGATTTAGACGGAACCTTTTGTCAAGGCGGTCGGAACTTTTTCGGTGAGCCAGCTGGAACTCTCCGATAAGTGGACCGGAACTTCTTCAATTAGCTGGGTGGAGCTTCTCAATCCCTGGGATAGCGCCCTTCAAGAACTCAACACCACCGTGCGGAAACCCCACGGTGGGCGCCAACTGTCGTGGAATTAACACGTCAGATGTCCTTAGTGTCAGGACTTAGTTGCGAGGCCAACGCATCTATGTGGTAGCTTGAGAGGGGTTGATCGGGACGGGAGTCGCAACATGCAAGACAAGGATTTAGACAGCTTCGAGCCCCGGGAAACATCATCCGGTAATAACCCTACATGCTGTTTGTGGCTAGGTCTCATTATGCTCATGAGAGGAGTCGCCGTAAGTCGGCTCCCCCTTTGTGTCTAGCCCTAGAGATTGTTCTTGTTTCTTACTTGTCCCTCTTTGGGGAGCCCTGCCCCTCCTTAAAGAAGTTAGAGGGGCGGGTTACATGTGGAGTCCTAGTAGGACTAGGACTAGTCTATCTTCTCTTACAAGTTGATTAAAAGTCCGGGTCTTGATTCCTTGTAAGGGAGATATTCCCCTTGCCTTTCCTCTTAAGCCGACCTATCATAACATAAGCCGGCCTTCTGGGCTTTGAGCCTCCTGGGCCCCCGGGTCATGTTGCTCCTCTGATCCGCTTGCCAGGTCACCCATAAGTCACCAGGATCAGGCGGGTCACTTAGTGTATCGTCCAGTCAGGGCGGGTCATTAGTGAGTCGCCAAGTCCGGCCGTGTTACACCGCGGGGTATATCCCCGATAGGTAGGCTTAATTTATATGCAAATTTGAACTGGACATGTGATATGTGGATATGTCATGTTTTGGACATGTCATGTTTGGAATTTGGAAATGTCATTTGGACATGTGATGTTTTGGTTCAGTTTTGGTAAATGATCTGAGTGGCCTATGTTATGCTGGAATGTTGATTCATTTCCGTTCTGGTGAATTTCAGGCGCTCGATATGTCCATTTTTTAGCAAAGGTCATGCCGAAATTTTACGTGAATTTTGGCACATAGATTTCTTTTTTATGTCATTTCTCATTTTTTTCATACTTTTAGAAATAAACGAGGAGACTTAATCAAAGGAAACATGTCGAACAACGAGGAAACTAGGCCTTCTGACCAAGATGCAGACGAGATGGATTATGAGGGTGAACAAGAGTACCTCGACTATTTGGGTTCTAAGCAAGGTTTGCTGGTCGGCCTCGATGATGGTACTGATGCCGACATCGACACCGATGGCGGCGCCGAGACCGGCGGGGAAGGTACCGGCGGGGAAGATACCGGCGGGGAAGGTACCGGCACCAATGGCGCCGGCACCGATGGCGCTAACGAAAAGAAGAAGCATAAGATGCAGAGGATACGAAAACCTAACAAACTAGGGATTGGACGACTAGTGATCACAAAGATGGCACCTGGCAAGTTTGAGCCATTAGAGCCGGAAGAACCTCGCAAGTGCTATGGGAACCAAGTAGGATGCATCCTACGGGAATACGCGAGCATCAACAACGATTACTTAAGGAGTAAAGAACATTTGACGTAGTTTCTCCTAACGAAGTTGCACAAGAGATTCAAGTTCCCCGACCGGGATGATAACATAGAACAACCGTGGGATGACCCGAAGATGAAAAAGATTAACAATCACGCCATGGGCATGTTCAGCAATGATTTGGCCTCCTGGAAAGGGAGGGTGAAACGAGCTATTGAGGCTGAGGAACCCCTATCCAAGATTCTGGAGGAAAATCCGACACTTACGAAAGAGGAGTTCGAAGAGTTCAAGGACACTTGCGCTACCGAGGCAACCAAGGCTAAGTATACGAAATTCAAGAGCCTTCAAGAAAGGAACACGGGGAAACATCGCCTCGGAAGCCATGGCTACCTCGGTAAAAGGCCCATATGGGATAAGGAGAACGCGGAACATGAAGTCGCGGGTATCCCAGACCCCTTCGCGAAGTTCACCAACCCCTTCGAGCGTGACTTCATCAGGGCCTGCTACAAGTGGGACAAGGAAAAAAAGGTTTTTTACATGGACCATATCACGAGGAAATTGATTAGACTACTGGTAATTATTCTTTTACCACCTTACATTTATCTCCATATCTAGTCGACTACACATTCCTAAACGGTTAACGCTCCTTCTGCAAGAGAAGCAACATCAGCTTGCAGCCGAAAGCCCTACTTCTCCGATGAGTCCCAAGTGGGACACCCCTCTCAACCGGGCCTTGAATGAACTTAAGGGACTCCTTTTGGGCCAGCAGCCGCAATATGGTCGTGTGCACGGCGCTGGAGACGGCGCCACGTGGAAGGTGTTTTACAACGAGGGCCCGGAGGCCAACAAGCGGAAAAAGAAGTTTAGTCAGGTGGACATCAACGCGAAAGTGAAGCTTGCGGTCGAGAAAAAAGCAGCTGAGGAGACAAAAAACAGCCGAGGAGAAATATGAGTTGCTACAGCAGGCAGTCAATGCAGCTGTAACTGCCTACAGAAATGATTTTGCTACTAACTTGGTTCCAGCTATCATCAACTGGACGAAGGAAAATCCAGACAAGACGGTACATGATTTCCCGATGCCCAGTTTTGTTGGGAGCAACTCCATGAACAACAATAACACCGCACCATCACTTGCTCACGCAACCGGGCCTCCTCTCGCAGTCGCTCCCGCTCATAGCAGCCCTAACTCAGTCTCTGGCGTGCTAGGTTGGCCTTCGTCTTTGGCTAAGCTCGACGCCGACATGGTAATTACATGTCGCACCAAGACACACACACACACACACACACACACACACATATATATATATATATATATAGAATATTCCATTTCCGTTGCCTTTCAGATGTTTTACGCCACACACATATGTGTTTGCAGGGCGAAGAAACCCCGTGCACCATACTCTACTTGATCAAAGGCCAGAAGGTAGATGTGGGAAAGGGTATGATAATGAACCCCTTGCAACCCACGTTCCACAACTAGCCGATCCCCGCTAGCCACTTCAAGGTTAGCTTGTCCAGTGTGAAATCGGGGCATGAGGCTTTGCCTCCTCCAGTACAACATGTGGGAGAGGACGACGAGACCCCGCCGCGGATTGGAAGCTGCAAGGATTGGGTGCTGCTATGGCCGAAGAATCTTATTCATCTGGATCCGGCCGAGAGCACACCAATAACCACATATCAACAAGCATGTGCGGAGACCACCACCCCGCCTACACAATTACCAGCTCCTGTAGTGCCGGGTGAGAGCGGCAGACGACGTGATGAAGGGGGTGGAATAGTACTGGCTGATGTAATCGGTCTTGTAGAATAGAGAATGGATGATGAGACGGAGGTCGACCCTATGGGTTTCCTCAATACCAACGCGTATGACTGTGACATAGATATGATGAGTCAACCATATGACGAATTGGGCTATCAGCATGCTAATGAGGATATGGATGATATGACCGGGCAGGAAGGTCATTGGAAGGATTGCAAAAAGTCTCTCTTCATGAATTCCTCACAGGACACGCCTGAAAATGCCGCCTCAACACAGGCTCAGCTAGTCGGGGGTCGTACAGTGCTTAGCCCGGGAACCCTGGGGCAGGGGTTAAGGAAGGGTCTGGAAGGTGTGCCCAAGAAAAAGGAGAGGAAGACAGCGGGGAAGATAACTGCCTCCAAACAAGCCAGAGCACATAGCGGCCAAACGATGTATTCTGAAGAGCGTGTACTCGTGAAAGGTGCAACCATGTTCCATCTCATGGGCGAGCCGATGCTACCACCGAAAACGCTGGAGGCACTATCAGGGGATCTCAGGAGACTGCACGGCCATGTGTTGTCCACTGAGAAAAGCCTACTAGCCTCAAAGGATCCAGGATATCCGACATACACGGTCGTGTGCCTGAGGGGAAGTGCTACGTCGACACATGGCCCGCAGAGGTGTTCTTACTGCGGTTTGACCATATCTTTGAGATGTTTCTGACAAGGCGGCTCGATTTTACAATCATCCGCCTTTTGCGCTACATATGAGCTCCGTCATGAAGAGTGAAGAAGCCTTGCAAATTTGTGTGGCGGATCCACACTGCATGCACGAGTCTTTCTTGAGTCTCAGCGACTTTGAGCGTGAAACTACTAGGGACTACCTCCAAAACATCATGGTACAGAATAAGGACCAGGAAATTTTCCTCGTGCCTTATCATCCAAAGTAAGTCAATTCCGGACAACCCTTTCGTACATTTCAATCATTCCTTCTCGCTCATATGGAGAATAATTTGAGGTTTCTTTCCCCGCAGCAACGGGTGCGCCATCCTTATGGTTCTTTACCTGCGAGTCTCCCACACTGTGTATTTCAACCCTTCCAGAGATTACGAGAAGGAGGACTACACCCACATAATGAATATTCTAGATGATGCTCTTCAAGGATTCAACATTAGAGGTGGCCACATGCAGATCAGGAAACAAAGGAACAAGAAGGCGGGTTTCGCACATAAAACTAACTGTTGTTGCATCCAAGTCCCAAAACTAAGCAAGAAAGATGGATTCTACATCCTCCATCTCATGATTGAGTTCAGCACGGATCACCAAAAGCTTTGCATAATAGGCAGAAATGATGATCATATCCACAAGTGTGTAGAATCTCATGGACAAGCGGATTATAAACTAAGAAGAGATGACTTCTTTCGCATGCAAAGGGACATTGCGACGATCATCATGAAAGAAATCATCGATGAGAAGGGGATGTTCCACCACGGCCCTATATCGCGAGCTGACGTCCGAACTCGCATAGGCATGCAACGTCATGACCTCACGCCGTTCAAGATGCTAGGGTCCATCCTGGATGATATGGAAGGATGGAACTTGTAGTGATTTACGATGCCAATGATGATGATATGTGTCGGTTGAACTTGTATATTTTCTGTAACGATGAAACTTTGTGATGTCCACAGTCCCTACCAAACTTGCGTAACACTACTTTGTTAGTTTGGGTACGATGACCTACGTACCTCTAGTTAATTAGTTTGCGTACTGTATGTTGCATCTAGTTGCTAACCCTTTCTTTTTTGTGTCGCTCTAGTATATTTTGTTGCATATGATTGTACATCCTCTTGATGAACATGCATCTCTAACAGGTACCTAGCTTCTTGATGGCGAGATGGCAGTGCTATGTCGGGTACAAAGGGAAGGTTCTGAGGGTGTACAATGAGTGGCATGAGTGTCAGGAGCAAGTAAATGGGTTCAAGGGCGCCGGCCATAAAGGCTTCAAAAGTAGACAAGAAGGAGAAGCTAGTTACTTGAGGTTCACGCTAGCACGAGAGAGGACTCGTAACCGTCGCCTCGTGTACTGCATAGTTCCGCTTTTCACTCATAGTGATAGCTCTTCTCGCGTATACCTTTGTTTAGATGGATGACGTTGTAGTTGCAAGTATTTGATACTTGCATTTATCGCTATTTTTGAGATGATGACAAGATACCACTTTGTGTTGGATGATGATTATGATGAGACTATTTGTATGTATATGCTATGATTACATTTGTGGTCTCGCGGGCATTTGTATGTGTATCATGATGACATTTGTATGTGCTAAAGATTCTTCTATAAAGCCTGTTCAAATACAAAACAAATATGCAGGAAAAAAAAACAAAACCAACTAAAATTAGTAGTAGCGAGTGGAGAAAAGTTAGCAGCAGCGCGATAGTAGCAGTAGCGCGCACAGGAGAAACGCGCTATAGCTATTAGCAGTAGCAAGCTCCCAAGAAGAACGATGCTGCTACACTTGTATATCAGTAGCGCGGGAGCACACGCGCTACTGCTACGGGTTAGTTGTAGCGCCTTATTAGTAGCGCCCTGTCCCGCGCTACTGCTACGGGTTAGCTGTAGCGCCTTATTAGTAGCGCCCTGTCCCGCGCTACTGATATACCTAGAACCCGTGCTGCTGCTAGGCTTTTCCCTAGTAGTGTTAATTTAGGGGTTTCATATATTGTATTAGATAGCTAATAGAGAGAAGTGTCCTCTCTTATCACGGTGCTTGGTCGACGCTACGTATAGAGAGGACTCGACACGCTAGCTAGCTAGTAAGCAAATGAAAGAAACTATTAAGTACAGAAGATCGTCATGAACACATACAGAAGTGATCGACCTCTCCTTCTCCAAGAGAGTGGTCGAACAACAAGTTTTCGTATATCTTACCGACGCTACTGGCTACATATATATACTCAACTTCCACATGCATGGTGGTATTCTCCGGCTTTATTGATGACGTGGTCAAGAGAGAATCCAGCCAATTCCTCTTGAATTTCTCGCATGAGATCTTCTGGTAGGAGTTCATTCCGCATCTACCACATCTAATTTGAATGAGGGGGTCACTACATATATATGAATGAAACTCAACAAAAATGGTGGTAATAAAATAAACTTGTGAATATTTTTGCTTACGCACTTCATATTGTCTTTTAGAGTAGTGATACGCCTCCAACATATCTATAATTTTTGATTGTTCCATGCTATTATATTACCTATTTTGGATGTTTATGGGCTTTACTTTAAACTTTTATATCATTTTTGGGACTAACCTATTAACCAGAGGCCCAGCCCATATTGTTGCTTCCTTGCCTATTTCAGTATTTCAAAGAAAAGGAATATCAAATGGAGTCCAAATGGAATGAAACCTTCGGGAAACTTATTTTTGGAATAGAAGCAATCCCGGGAACTTGGAGTGCAAGCCAGGGAAGCGTCGAGGAGGCCACGAGATAGGGGGGCGTGCCCACCCTCCCTTGGCGCGCCCTCCACCCTTGTGGGCCCCTCGAGGCTCCCCTGACCGACTTCTTTCGCCTACATATTCACATATACCCTAAAAACATCAAAACAGAAGATAGATCAGGAGTTCCGCCGCCGCAAGCCTCTGTAGCCACCAAAAACCTCTCGCTAGCCCGTTCCGGCACACTGCCGGAGGGGGGATCCCTCACCGGTGGCCATCTTCATCATCCTGGTGCTCTCCATGACGAGGAGGGAGTAGTTCACCCTCGGGGCTCAGGGTATGTACTAGTAGCTATGTGTTTGATCTCTCTCTCTCTCTCTCGTGTTCTCTATATGGCACAATCTTGATGTATCGCGTGCATTGCTATTATAGTTGGATCTTATGATGTTTCTCCCCCTCTACTCTCTTGTGATGAATTGAGTTTTCCTCTTGAAGTTATCTTATTGGATTGAATCTTTAATGATTTGAGAACACTTGATGTATGCCTTGCCATGCGTATATGTGGTGACAATGGGATATCACGTGATCCACTTGCACTACTAGGGAAAAGCCTATACACAGAATCTTACAAGCAGCGTGCTTTAAAATCAGGCGCTGCTGCTACTTAGCAGTAGCGCTCGCTTTAAAACCTCGCTGCTGGTACAAGTTTATCAGTATCGCGCGCACACCAGGATGCGCTACTGCTAAAATTCCCACGACGCCGCCGCGAGGCCAATTATAGCAGCAGCGCGTTGGAACAAAGGGCGCTACTGCTACAGATCGTAGTAGTAGCGCATGTACGCAATAATCGCTACTACTAAGGTTACTACAAAAATTTAGTCCCACCTCGCTTCGTGAAGAGAGTTTGTACCACCTTAAATATGTTACTTCTACAACTTTCACAAGCACTTGGTCTTCATTGAACTCTATGTGTAGGATATGTGGCCGCAATAGGAATCCCCGCCTGCTCCTAAACCAACCGTCGAGGATTCCTATTGACAAATCAGATTGTACACAAAAAGACAATTGATGATCAATGTATTTTTTTATGTCCATGTCTAACATAGCAGTAGCGCGTTCTCGGCCAAAGGCGCTACTGATAGGTCGTTTAGCAGTAGCGCACTTTGCTATAGCGCGCTACTGCTAAGCCATTCCATCTCCCCCCTCACCTATCCGATCCAGATCACACTCACACACACACTCGATCTCCCCCTTGTCGCCACTCCTCCGATCTGCGCCGCCATCACATCATCCTCCTTGCTGCACTCGGTACCGGCCTCCTCCGTCCTCCCTCCACTGGCCGCTGGCCAACCCCTCCTCGCTCCGCCTTCCTCCTC
>NC_041383.1:694181039-694194315 GCF_002162155.2 Triticum dicoccoides | reverse complement strand
GGCCAGCCCCTCCTCGCCCCGCCTTCCTCCTCCATTCTCCCTCCACTCGCCGCCGGCCAGCCCCTCCTTGCTCCGCATTCCTCCTCCGTCCTACTCTCTTCTCCCTCCTCGAGTCGCCCCTCCTTCTCCCTCCTCCCTGCTACATTTTGATTTAGTAGGCTAGTTCATATGCAACATTCTGATTTACTTGATATGATTCAGTTGATTTAGTAAGCTAGTTGATTTAGTTGATTTAGAACATTTTGATTTAGTTGATTTAGTAGGCTGGTTGATTTAGTTGATTTAGTAGGCTAGTTGATTTAGTAGGCTAGTTGATTTAGTTGATTTAGTAGGCTAGTTGATTTAGTTGATTTAGAACATTTTGATTTAGTTGATTTAGTATGCTACTGGATTTAGTATGCTAGTTGATTTAGTTGATTTAGGATGCTTTGCTCATATTGCTTTAGGAAAATATCACATGCTACTGTTTTTCTTTCCTGTGAAGTGAATCATTAATCCTTTGCTCATATTGCTTTAGGAAAATCGCGCCACCACCACCACCACTATGTCGACTGTGCAAGTCAAGGTGCGCCAGCAACCTTGCAACTGGCAAGCTGTTTGGCATCTACTTCCAGCCGAGTTTTCGTCATGTGGCGGTAAGAAATTAGATGAAATGTAACAACTATTTTATTTTTGGTGTTGGCATTACTGCATTGTGTCATTTTTCTTTTCTTACATAGACCATCCCATGCAATGTGAGGTTGACATTCAACAAGCTGACAGGAGACACTATGATATTTGAGGCTCCTGGGGGCCGTACACTATGGAGGTCGAGAAAGGACGCAATATGTCGCAGATTGGAGGAGATGGATGGGCCCGTTTCCTCGCCCGCATGCGTCTTACTGGTGGTGAGTTGATCAGCTTCTCCTTCAGAGCAGAAAGACCCAAGATGGCTGTCATTTATCTCAACCTGGTGGAAGATGATGAAGATGATGAAGATGACGAAGATGATGCAGATGAAGAAGATGATGAAGATAATGAGGACCCACTCGATGAAGATGATGAGAACCCACATCATGAAGCCGTTGTAGCTCAAAGAATGAGGCTGAGCGAGGAGGAGGTGTGCAACCTATGGGACATAATTCCACCACGTGCTGACAAGTACCATGGTCGATCGACATTATATGGTATGTTATACTTACAAATGCAAATTATCCGATGATATGCTTAGTGTAGAATCTAATGATATGTTGTGTGGAATCTAGTCGTTGATATGCTTTAGTGTAGAGTCTGATCACATGCTTATTAGTGTAGAATCCAAGGAACTATTAATAGTGTATATAATCCATATATACTTATTAGTAGAATTCATGATTAATTAGTAAAATGCATAGTACTATGTCTTTTGATAGTGTAGAAATCTAGACTTAATAGAAATATATTTGCAAGAGTATGTGTGAGGCTATTTATTAATTGATATGTTTTTCTTATTCGGAAATTGCCAAAGAACCTATCTGTGAGTTGTGGTATCGAGCCTGATGAAGAAGGCTCAGCTGGACTACGCCTTACCGCAAGGGGCTCCGTCACCACCTGTACTTACCGCATGGACACAGATGGTCGCACACACTTAACCTCGGTTGGGTGGAAGAGATTCCTCATTGGCAAGAATCTTCGTGTTGGACAGGCCATCCTAATTACAATCAGGAACACCCACCGCCCAGGATTGAGGATGATGATCGTCGTCGATATCATCTAGAACTACATATGTGTGTGTGGCTATATCATCTAGAACTACATATGATGATCATCGTCGATATCATGTAGAACTACATATGATGATCGTCGTCGATATCATCTAGAACTAAATATGATGACCGTCGTCGATGTCACCTTGTAGTGCTTGAGGATGCATGTTGAGTATATATGAAATTGTTATCTAGTACTCCCTCGGTTCCAAATTACTCATCGTGGTTTTAGTTCCAATTTGAACTAAAACCACGACGAGGAATTTGGAACCGAGGGAGTACTACCTAGTACCTATAATGCTTTATGAAATTGATATCTAGTAGTACCTAGTATCTGGAAATTGCAGTTTATTGAAGCTGGAGTGGGGAAATGGTGAAAGGTATAACAGTAGCGCGGGCTCAGGAAATCGCTACAGCTAACTAATAGCAGCATGTTCTGGAAACACGCTGCTGATATAGTCAATAGTAGTAGCGCGGGCGCAGATAGCGCTACTACTAACAGTTAGCTGTAGCGCCTTATTGGTAGCGTGGATGCCCGCGCTGCTGATAGCCTCAAAACCCGCGCTACTACTAGGGATTTCCCTAGTAGTGTTGATGTATGTTTTGGTGATCAACTTGCGAGTTCCTCCCATGAACCTATGCATAGGGGTTGGCACATGCTTTCGTCTTGACTCTCCGGTAGAAACTTTGGGGCACCCTTTGAAGTACTTTGTGTTGGTTGAATAGAAGAATCTGAGATTGTGTGATGCATATCGTATAATCATGCCCAAGGATACTTGAGGTGACAATGGAGTATCAAGGTGACATTAGAGTTTTGATTGATTTGTGTCTTAAGGCGTTATTCTAGTATGAACTCTATGATAGATTGAACGGAAAGAATAGCTTCATGTTATTTTACTACGAACTCTTGAATGGGTAGAACAGAAAGGACAACTTTGAGGTGGTTTCGTACCCTACCATAATCTCTCCGTTTGTTCTCCTCTATTAATGTCTTTGGAGTGACTATTTGTTGTATGTTGAGGGATAGTTATGTGATCCAATTATTTTATTATTGTTGAGAGAACTTGCACTAGTGAAAGTATGAACCTTAGGCCTTGTTTCCTACCATTGGAATACCGTTTGTGCTCACTTTTATCATTAGTTACCTTGCTGTTTTTATAATTTCGTATTACAAATACCCATATCTACTATCCATATTGCACTTGTATCACCATCTCTTCGCCGAACTAGTGCACCTATACAATTTACCATTGTATTGGGTGTGTTGGGGACACAAGAGACTCTTTGTTATTTGGTTGCAGGGTTGTTTGAGATTGACTATCTTCATCCTATGCCTCCCACGGATTGATAAACCTTAGGTCATCCACTTGAGAGAAATTTGCTACTGTCCTACAAACCTCTACACTTGGAGGCCCAACAACGTCTACAAGAAGAAGGTTGTGTAGTAGACATCAAGTAGCCCCGCCTATTCTTGGCCGTCACGTTGTAGATGAACTCGGAGATGTAGTATCCACAGTAATCATTCCTGGATTCCTGCCAGAAGCACTTTACAAGCAATAGAGGTCAATCAAACTGATAATGAAGCATTATAAATGGCATTGATGATAGTAGTTAGAATCAACGACAGATGAGCGGAACTAGCTAGCTAGTAGTACTTACTTTCGGGTGTTTCCATCGCAGATCCCGCGACAGTCGTGAAACTTGTGCGGTGAATACTTTCCAAACCCTACGAGCAAAAGAAAACAATTACTTGATATTATCAAATGAACAAAGTTGCCGATATGGTGCGATAATGATCGAATCAAGTTACTTCTCGAGCATCGTAGACATGGCTGCATACTCCTTGGGATCTTTTCGTCTCAAGTCTAAGACGTTTACTAGTCCCTGCTCAAGCTTAATCTCTAGGAGAATATAGTGGAAGCTGCGCACACATGCATAACTCATCAATTACATTAATTACTATAACAGTAATAATTTGGGGAAACCGAATATGCACAACACAGTAACACTCACTTGAAGTTGTAAGGAAAGTGTATTGTATTTTGTTTTGATTTATTACCAAAGACCGTAGCAAGTTGTCCTCGGTTTCCTTGGCATTATATTTAACCGTAAATTCATCTATGATATTTGTGTTAATGAACCCAATATCATACATTTCATTTTGTCTGCATTAGACGATCTTCAATCTGCATAATATAGTGAGGATAATTATATATACATGCAATGAAAGAGCTGAGCTATATATAGAGACTTAATGACAAAAGTAGTACTTACAGACAGTAGCAAGCGACCGTTAATTTATCGAGGGCCTTTAGATTGAAAAACTGGAAGAACTCCTCAAATGGAACAGACAACTCCTCAATTCCAACGAGGTCATGCACATCCTCTTTAACTTTCAGCGTCAAAGTGTCCATTTTATTCCCAGCTGATAGTGCCTTTCTGCAGGTTTCCATGGACCAATCAAGGAATCTTCACATCATCATTGTTAGAGTAGTTCCATCTTTGACGAGAGGCTTCCCGCACTTGTATTTGAATAAGTCCGGCTCCATTATATCAAAATGTGCATCGTCGTAATCTTCAAGATTGGTACCGGGCAAGACCCCCGGATGATTAGCGATTATATCACCAGACACCTTGAGCGGGGGGGCACGGTTGGTCCGCTTGTTTGCCGAGCTGGGGATTTTTTTCCAGTTCTTCGTTCTTGTAACCTTTTGTCACGGCAAGTACTTCCTGACCGCTTCGCTTCCTTGTATGTCTTTTTAGTAATGCACTCATAGTTGGTTTTTGGCGGAGACGGTGGTGGTCGCTGCAGGGCATCCAAAGTGCGCTTCGCTTTAACCGGATCTATCTTCTCCTACGGAGGTGGATGTATCTTAGCTCTTTGCGTTGCGAAGTAGTCCCTCACACTACAAAAAAAATACACTTCTGTGATGATACGTGTTTGTCACAGTAGATCGCGTTTTCTGTCATGCATGTACATCCATGATGATTTTATGACAGAATCAAGATAGTCATACATGTGCTGTCGTAGAAGTGTTCCATGACATTACCAAAATTATCATCACGGAAGTGTCCACTTCCATGACGATAAATCACGTGTCATAGAAGTGCTTTCGTTAAGGGTGACCGACACGTGGCATCCACCGTAACGGAACACCTTTAAGCTATCGAGTCGGGTTTTGGACCCGATAACCCGTTAACAGCCTCGACCAATGGGGATTTTCCACGTGTAAAATCATCACTGGCTGGAGGAAACACATGTCGGCTCATCGTTGGGACAGATATCATCCACTCATTGGACAGAAGGCGCCTATGATACGTGGACATGTGGCACGGCCCAACAGAGGCCCATTCCTGTGAAAAGGCCGGCCCGTTTGACTTGGTCAAAAGGTGGCGACCCGGCCCATTGAAAGCATGTTAATGCCCTGTTCGCATATAGCCCATTTACAACCCGCTAACCCAAGGCCCGTTACGCCCTATCCAAATTAGGCCCGGTAGCGTCATCTGGGCCATCCAATATGATTCCAGCCCGTTTTCACTTCTGGCCCATGTATGGCCCATGATGTCTTTCGGCCCATATGAGGCCCTATGTAACTCTTGGCCTATTAACGGCCCGTGGTGAAACTGGCCCGTAATGAACAGTGTATCACTTTACACCCATTAACGGCCCATGGTGAAACTGGCTCGTAATGAATAGTGTATCACTTTATACCCATTAACGGCCCATTATTCCGTTGGGCTATTTCCAGCCCATGTTATCTTTCGGCCTTCTCAGAGCCCATTTATTCTTGGGCTCATTTCCAGCATTCGTTTACTTATGTCCCATTACTGTCATTTTCTGCTTGTGGGCCAAATTCAGCCCGTGGTTATAGTCGGCCCATTTGTGGTCCGTTAGTACGTTGGGCCATTTTCATAGTGTCATCAAATATGTTCTATTAATGATGGCCCGTTATGGTCGGCCCATGAACGGATGATTCCAACTCTAGCCTGTTTACGGCCATAATGCGGCCTGTTATTGGTCCATGTTTGGCCAATCGATCATACGACCCGTAGAAGGCCCATTGTTTCTATGGCCCGTAGAAGGCCCATTGTTTCTACGGCCCGTAGAAGGCCCACTGTTTCTACGACCCGTAGAAGGCCCTCTATTTCTACGGCCCGTAGGAGGCCTAGTGTCACTACAGTAAATATTAGCCCATGGTTATTGTGGCCTAGTTTTAAAAAATAGGTTATTGCAGCCACTAGCAAACCGTGGAAAAAGAACTACACTGACTACAAGCAAACAAATAAACAAGACAACAGGGAAATAAATAAGCAAGCAACTTATGCTAGGCTATCACGGCTATTACACATATTACATCCACTGGGAATCAAAGTTCGCCACCAGTGCAAATATAGGGAACAAAGCAGCATATAAACACCGCAGCAAAACAAGTCCAGAACTGAAACCACTTCAGAAGAGTTCAAGAAACAATATCCTGGGTACCCATAATGCTAGCAAGATGCTTAGCAAGCTTATTAGCTTTCTCTTGTTTGGCGCTTAAATCCTCCAGCGCTTGCTATTGCACAAGAAAGTACGCATCTGAATTCTGCAGGGACTTCCTCAGTCCGTCGGCTTCGTGCAGCAGCACAGCTGACTGATGCCTTTCAGCTTGTAACCGAGACTGAAGAAGCCGAAATGATTCAGGCAGCGAGTTCGAAGAGCTTGTGCCAGCGGTACTGACCAGTAACTCAAACACTACATAACCGCAGGACTGTGGAGTTTTCTCACTGTCTACAAGATCGTTTTTATCACCTTTCTTGGAGACCAACATGGTTGTCTCACTATCTTGAACCTTATATGCATTACTTTCTCTACCATTCCATAGTGGGGTGCTCTTCTCCAATATTCTGTTTGCATAGTACAAGACAAACAAGCAGACACATCACAGGTTTGGCTTGTAGTATACGAAACTCATTTTGGTATATCGGTTGAGTAGTAAGGTGGACATGATAACAGCATGAAACAAACATATATCTATGTACTATGGTCACTGTATTGTCCATTCATTCTAGTTTATGTTCCCTAATCAAGATAGAGACACAGTTCAACTCATATATTTTTAAGACACAACAGCATAGACAGAATATAAGTGTGAGAAACTACACAGCATTGGCAGCACTTGTAATGTGCATCACATGAGAACATAACTGTTTATACAACTTAAACTAAAATCAACATATAGCAAGAAGTTAGAACAACAATCCAGTTAAAGAAATAGGTTTAAAACATACCTGTTGCGCCACTGGAGTTTCAATTGGATCCTTCAAATTCGAAAGTAGTTGGTATGAGTAAATACAGTGATGCAATAGCAAAGGAGTATGGACTATAGCTATGGAATCTGACATGAGAACAGTTGCTCTTCTGCTTTAAACGTAGAGTTTGGGTTAGCTGTGGAGGTCTTCGTGCTTTGGGCACTACAGTAGCTTTACAAACTGCTCGTGTGGGGGTACTCTATGGTGGACATGGTGCTTTGCCAACTAGAAGTGGGTTACTATCCGCTGGGGTTGCGGTTAGATGGGTGGTAGCTGGTTCTCTGCCCAATGGTGTAAGTTTGCAATCTGGAAGAGTCTCGATTATGTGTGGTGGGGCTAGTTTGTGGGCCAGTACAACCATGGTTCTATCTACATCGACGGGTAGCACTGTCTTTTGTGAAGAACGGTTTTTTGCTCCCTTAGATACTGCCATCACCCCCTCCAATTCAAATGGCTGATAAACAAGAAAAGAAATTGAAAGTACAGACATTGTATGATAGAGAGATGTGGTAATTCACGTATATGTTGTCTAACCAAACAGGATAGCATGACACAATTTCACATATATGATGCCTAACTAAACAGGATAGCATGACACAGTTTCAGATATATGATGGATAACTTTATAGTATATAATGGCATAATTCAACATATGATGAGTACCTAAATAGGATGACATGACAAAACTATATGATGTCTTTCTAAAATAGGTTGGGATGAAATAATTCACATACATGTTGTCTAAGTATACAGGATGGCATGATATAATTCACATAATTGATTCATATACTAAGCAGCTGGCACTCGCATGTATGATCTCTAAACTAAGCAGATAGAATTCAATATTGTGCATATGATGTCCAAACTAAGCAATGCAAGAAACCATATGCATCATATGAGAAATATAAACATTGCAACTTAGAGCATACACCTCAGGTGGGATATAGGACTGGTCATCTGTCTCTGAATCCTCCTCTGAGGAGCTCTCTGTAACCATCGATATATATGCTTCAACAGGTACCATTGCCTACTCTGAAGACCTTGTTTCCACTCCAGATTTTTCCATAACCGGCTCAAATGGCTGATACACATGAAGAGTAGTTCAATATACACAGATTGTCAACAAATTGAATACGTAATGAAAAAAAAAGATGGCATGAGATAATTCACATATATGATGCCTGGCTCCATGGCGGTGCATAATTCACATATATTATAACTGGCTGAAAAACATGGCATTGCATAATTCACATATCTGATCTAGAAAGCAAACATGAGGCATTCACACAAAGCATGTCTAATATAAGCAGATGGCATGGCAATGCAAGACACCATATGCATGATATGAGCAATATAACCCAGCCAAGTTAGAGCATGCACCTCGGGGGTGGGGATACGACTGGTCATCTGTCTCTGGATCCTCCTCTGAGGAGCTATCTATAACCAGCAAGAAATCTGCATTGATAGGCAACATTGACTGCTCAAAAGACATTGTTTTCACTCTAGATTTTCCCATGACCGACTCAAATGGCTGATGCACAGGAAGAGTAGATGAATGTATACACATTGTTGACAAATGGAATACATTATGGAAAAAAATATGGCATGATACAATTCACATATACGATGACTGGCTAAACAGGATGGCATTGCATGATTCACGTATAAGATGCCTAGCTAAATAAGATGGCATTGCCTAATTCCCATTTACTCCCTCCGTTCCTAAATATTTGTCTTTTTAGAGATTTCAAATGGACTACCACATACGGATGTATATAGACATATTTTAGAGTGTAGATTCGCTCATTTTGTTCTGTATGTAGTCACTTGTTGAAATCTCTAAAAAGACAGATATTTAGGAATGGTGGGAGTATGATATAGAAACCAATCAGGTGGCATTCACACAAAGCAAATCTAAACTAAGTTGATGACATATAAGATGTATAATGTACACAATGCAAGGCGCCATATGCATGATATGACCAACATCAGCATGCTAGGTTAGAGAAAACACCTCAGGTGGTAAACATGCGTGGTCGGCTCCGTCTGAATCTCCATCTGAACAGTTATCTTCCTCTGGAATACAATCTGGAAATGCAGGAGGGGGGCACTTCGCCCACCATGGAGCGGCGTCTGCATGACATTATATTCCCACGCAATGGTCTTCTCTTATTCTCTACATGTTCAGTATGATTGTGTACAATATCTGACATGCATAATAAAAAATAGTTAGATTTTGTAAGGCCTAAGGGGTGCACGCAAAAATCAAGACTGATGGTAGCAAACGAGTGGATGGATCCAAAACTAATGATAGCAGGTAGATTATAGCTTCAGTTTAAAAAGATAGACAATGGATCATCTATTGTTTGTTGCCAACCCAACATGAACCACCTACAAGACCCCAGATGAACTAGATAGTAGACAGGCACTATTCGTTGCTGGCTCGATATGAGACCCATGGGCAATTCAAAACTCAAGTTTGAACAATAAAGTAGCAGGTAATAATAATTGATGTATAACGTAAGCAAACACGAAAGACTGCGACCTCTCTTCCGGAACTGTGTAGTCGTCAGGTTCATCTGCTCAGTCGATGATGGTAATGTAGTTGGCGTGGCTGCCGGCAACAGGGAAGATGATCTGAGGCGGCGAAAGAAAGTCTGTAGGGGGGATCTCTGCTGCAATGAACGCTTCTGTCGATGGTGCACCTCAGGTGGGGTGGATGACGGCACGGCAGGAGCAGGACATAACACACAGAGTATTCTTTGACGCCTATCTGAAAATGAAGTAAATCTGTAAGGGCTCCTTAGAATTGGAGGATTCTATAAACGCGGGGACAGGAAAAACATAGGAATAGGATAGGTATGCACGTGCAAAACAGAGCATTTGGAAACATAGGATTTCAGTCAACCTGGGTGTTAGGCTCACATGAATTGGAAGACCACAGGAATGGAGAAACATGGTCAAATTAAAGTCAAACCACGTGAAAATGAAAAAAAATAAGAATCTTATTGTGCCAGTAATGCAATTAGTTCTGTTCTTCGTCCATATTAATTTGAAAAGGACGTCCAAGTGAATAAAATTCCTACGTTTTTCTTTGAAAGAGACACCAAAGGAAAAAAAATCCTCCAGTTTTGCTTTGCTCCACTCCTTCTAACAGATTTGCATGAATAGTAGTTCCATAGAAAAGGATCCCTGAGGGATCGACATGAATGCAGGGTAACAAAGTGATGCGGTGAGTGTACAACCTCTTTGGCATAGCCTTGTGGACCTCAACATCATTGGGTTGGACGTGGAGGATGGTGATGATGCTGGTGTGACACTTGGAGGCGGGGAAGAAGATCCGAGGCCTCTGGAAATGGCGCCGAGGGTACTGCTCCATTGTGATGGACGGTTCCGTCGTTGGAGCAGCTCCGCTAAGGTGTACGGCGACGAGGCTGAAGCAGGACAAGACAGACAACGTTAATCTGAAGTGGGACCCTAATATCATCTGCAATAGATGATGTAAAATACATCACCAAAAAGTGCTAGATGTAAAACACATCAGCCTCGCCACGGCCGCTCTGATAGATGCTGTAAGTACTGTTCACTCTGAACTTAACTTAAGAAAATGAACTTTACAGTCGAAACTGCATTTTACTGTCAAAACTGATTAAACTAGTAACAGAGCATTGCAATAGATGTTTAGGGCGTTCGAGCACTAGTAGCAGAGAAGCAGTGATCCACTACAAGAAAGATGTCAACTTGTGACCACCACTATTGGTCACTGAAAGATCATGGTTTTTCATTTGCGACCTTTTTGTGACCAAAATCAGAAGGTCAAAAGCTGGCGGTCGTAAACTGACTATAGCAACCTTTCTTCTGGAATGGTCGTCGACGTTTATGACCAAAATATGTCCACTGTGGCGTTTTGGTCACTAGCAACCTCCCCAGGCCATGTAGGCATCCAGCGTGGCAAGCTGATGTGGCACAAGATTCAGCCCAGTCCAATTCGGTTTTCTACATGGGCCTAGCCCAACAATTCAGCCTTTCATATGTTTTTTTATTAATTTTGGTCAGCTATATGGGCCAGGCCCAACTATTCGGGCTTTTAATTTCTGGGCCACAGCCTATTACAATCAATTTATTTTTTGTAGCCTCGGCCTTTTTTGCTCTCCTTTTAATTTCATAACTCGGCCTTTTTACAGTTCATTTTATTTATTTTCAAGAATTAATATACTGGTATTTGCTGAAACCAAGTTCAACTATGTTTGGTCAGTGGCCTTTTAAAGGTCCAATAGCGTTTGGGCCAAGGCCCTCTTTTAGTACTATGTATACATTTAGCACAAATTTAAATTCCAAGCATTTGTATAATAAGTACAACCAGCATTTGAATAACAAGTACAGCAAGTAAATATACACCCAATTCCCAAGATCAGCCTTACATCAAAATTCAAAGAAAATTCTGCATTACAAGTTCAATAACATAAAAAGCAAGTCGCTGACAGGGGCTTCGAGCTTCTTCGAATTGCTTCGACCTAGGAACTCCTATATAAGAGAGGGGAAAACTGATTAGTCATAACTACACAAGCAGTGTTCGCATCAGTACATCGACGCTTTCAAGAAATACAACATTCACTTAATAAAACATCTAACATGTTAATAGATACATGACATGACAAGAGGCTTATGTTGCCAGACATAGATGCATACTTATTTTACTAACATCTTTTAATTTTCTACTTTGGAGTATCCCTTCACAGCATGCTACACTCTTAGGTATGGTAAGCAGCACCTATCTATCTGAAATTAGTGTTGATAAAAAAAAGTCTGGTGACTTCCATAGGACGACATATGAAATCAGCAGGTTTATTCCTCATGACACTACAAGAATAGCATACTTCTATGCTGAGTCTAACAGAACAAGGTCCTGCAAAGAACTAGGACTAAACAGACTACTGTAGTTTCAATTAACTCGCACATGATTAAAAAAACTCAACATAGTGTGGCAGAGTATTGATGTGTTGGGTAATTCTTCAATGGGCTAACAAAATCATCATGTTCTAGTCAGTTCCGAATCCACATATGTGTCCAGCAAAACTGAAAACCAATCGCATACTCACTGGGATTCAGATTTAAGTACTACTAGTAGGAAGGAGCATATATACCTGCTGCAGGATCGGATAAGGAGAATGTTGTGTGGCTTATCCCGACAGTTGGGCAACCGCAGCAGGTCATTGAACTCGAGGGTCTTGGCGATCAAATCCTTGGCGATCTCCGCAGCCCTGTTCCTCACGAGTTGCCAGTCGATGGCGGCCCTGTATTAGAGGAAGAGATGTTCAAAACCTGAACTTTTATCTATGCTACACGCTCACACATACAGACGTACTTGCATGCAGAACCCCTCAGAATAATGGAACACGGTAGGAAAAAAAATACGAGTCACCTGAGCTTCTCGTTGCGGTGCAAGGCCGAGAGCAAGCGGGTGCGCCTGACGGCGCCGGAGGGGGCGTTGGGATACATGCTGAGGTCGCGCTCATAAAACTCAGTCATAAGGGCGCCGTGCAGCATGCGGATGGAGATGGAGTGGATGGTTCTGTGCACATTGATGAAGCTGAAGAGGAGCCTCCCCTCCTCGCCGAGCATCGCGTCGACCTTGGGCATGAAGCGGACGTCGTACTTGATGGCGTCGTCCCACTGGCCCTGCCTCGCGAGGCGCTGCAGGTGGTCCACTGGCCCTGCCTCTCATGGAGCAACCTGGATCAAGCGCGTACGTGCAAAGGATTGATCTCAGACCAAATCGAATCGAAGCAATCCGCATATGGAATAAAAACGAACGCAAATCAAGTTGGGGAGCGACTGACCAGTGGGCGAAGAACTCGACGACGTCGAACTGCTCCCGCGAGGCCGCGAGGAAGGCGCTCAAGCTGGTGGGGTTGAGGTCCACGGCGTCCTCCCCCTGCGCGGCGGCCCCGGCCCCCGCCTCGTCGCCGACGCCCAGCGACCGAAGGGCGTCTGTGCGCCCCGTGAGGGAGGAGGCGACAGCACGAACGAGGAGGAGGACTCACGCCACCGCGGAGGCCATTGGATCAGCAAGGAGCTGGATCTCACCGGTCCGGCGCGGTGGGGATCCGGCGATCCTTCTCGCCACATCCGTACATCTCGGGAGGAAGGGAAGTCGACGGTGGGGGTGGTAGTCGCCGGTGGAGGCCAGGGCAGTCGAGGAGTGGGGGAGGAGGTCGCCGGCGGGGATGGGGATGGGTTTGCGGGAGTGGAGATCGGCG
>NC_041383.1:694151216-694180627 GCF_002162155.2 Triticum dicoccoides | reverse complement strand
GGGGGGAGTGGGTGAGTGGGGGTGGCGGCGGGTGGGGATCTGGGGGATCGAGGGGAGGGTGGGTGGGTGGGTTAGGGTTTTTGACTCTCGGGAGAAGCTCCACCATTGGATGGATGCATGATGGATGGCTCAGATTGCGTCCAATTTGGTGATCCGCGTGAAAGCTGTTCCTCGCGTCTCATTGGTCGGCTATCTCGCACTTGAATCTCAAAATTTTGGACCCAAAACTTTAAAAAAAAATAAACATGACAACGTCATAGTTTGTCAAAATGATCTCGTTTTTTTCATAAGTGTGCATCTTAGAATGGCAAAGGATGCCATAGTTCGACGGCTTTTATTTTCTTTGCACAAAAAGACGATTTTCCATTTTTCGAGTGCATAAAAAGATTTTTTTTTTGTTAAGAACCTACCAAATATTTGTTCCAAAATAGCACAACTCCATTTTTCAAAAATATTAGACCACATTTTATGTAAAATTGACCAAATAGTTACATGTCAAAGGCTTTTGATCCACCTATTATAAAAAAACAAATTTCGTCCATTCAGTAGGAAGCGGGGAAAATTTGAACGAAAATTTGTTCAAATGATTTCATATTGTGCACAAGGGTGCATATTGGAATGGCAGACAATGTTGCCTAAGGAAGTTTTCATTTTCTTTGGACGAAAAAATCATTTTCCATTTTTCGAGTGCCCAAAATGAGTTTTTTTGTGAAGAACCTACCAAATAATTGTTGCAAATTTGGACCAAATCATTTTTGTAAAATACTAGGCCATATTTAATGCACAATTGACCAAATGGTTGGGTGTCACAAGTTTTGATCCACCTCTGGTGAAAAAGACAAATTTCTGCCAGTTCAGTTAGAAACGGGTCAAATTTGAACTGCAGCTGTCTCATAGTTTGCTATTTATTTTTTCCAGAAATCATTTCTAGGTACATAAGTACCTATTTAATCAGAGAAACACCAAAAAAATTCAAAGATTCAACCACTAGCTAGGAACGGTCATTCCCGCCGTTTTGACCGCATTTTGAAATGGGCATACAAAATTCAAAAAAAATCAAAAAATTGGGAAACCTTCGTATTGTGTCATTATATGTGGCCAAGTTCCCAGGAAAAATAACAAACTTGTAATACGGAAATTATTTTAAAAAAGTGTTCTCAGAAATGAGCTATCATGTGTGAAGATTCATGGCTTTCAAGCCAAATGATCAATCTTATGGCCACATTCATGGCATAGTTTGTTCAAATGATCTCATATTGTGCACAAGGGTGCATCTTGGAATTCCAAACAATGTTGCCTAAGGGAGTTTTCACTTTCATTGCACAAAAGAGCCATTTTCCATTTTTCGAGTGCCCCAAATGAGGTTTTTTTGTGAAGGACCTACCAAATAATTATTGTAAAATTGGACCAAATCATTTTTCAAAAATACTAGGCCATATTTAATGCGCAATTGACCAAATGGTTGGGTGTAAAAAGTTTTGATCCACCTCTGGTGAAAAAGACAAATTCCCGCTGATTCAGTTGGAAGCGGGTCAAATTTGAACTACAGCTGCCTCATAGTTTGCTATTTATTTTTTTCAAAAATCATTTCTAGGTACATAAGTATCTATTTAATCAGAGAAACATCAAAAGTTTTCCAAGATTCAACCACTAGCTAGGAACGGTCAAGCCTGCCGTTTTGACCGCATTTTGAAACGGGCATAAAAAATTCAAAAAAAACAAAAAATTGGAAAACCTTCGCATTGTGTCAATATATGTGACCAAGATTCCAGGAAAAATAATAAACTTGTAATACAGAAATTATTTTAAAAAAGTGTTCTCAGAAATGAGCTATCATGCATGAAGATTCACGGCTTTCAAGCCAAATGATCAATCTTATGGCCACATTCATGGCATAGTTTGTTCAAACGATCTCATATTGTGCACAAGGGTGCATCTTGGAATGGCAAACAATGTTGCCTAAGGGAGTTTTCACTTTCATTGCACAAAAGAGCCATTTTCCATTTTTCGAGTGCCCCAAATGAGGTTTTTTTGTGAAGGACCTACCAAATAATTATTGCAAAATTGTACCAAATCATTTTTCAAAAATACTAGGCCATATTTAATGCACAATTGACCAAAAATGGTTGGGTGTAAAAAGTTTTGATCCACCTCTGGTGAAAAAGACAAATTCCCGCTAATTTAGTTGGAAGCGGGTCAAATTTCAACTGCACCTGCCTCATAGTTTGCTCTTTATTTTTTCCAAAAATCATTTCTAGGTAAATAAGTATCTATTTAATCAGAAATACATGGTTTGATGACGAGACATCGAGGTTTGGACGGTGGCCGAGGGCCCCAACTCTAGAGCGTGTAAGCTTGCATGCCCGCCGCGTGGTCACCGCGTGACCGTGGCGTTGCCATGTGTTCTGGGCGGCCTAGGCATGTCTAGTGGGTTGGGAACTCCCCAGGTAGGTGCTAGGAAGAAAATCACAACATAAGATTCTCACGAGGAGACCGATCGATGCTCAAACATGAATAAGCAGCCAAGTGTTTGATTTGCGGTATGGGAAATGCACATGGCTAATGGGCGTGAGTTTTGGCTGAGGATGATCAGTTACTAAGAAGACCGTCTTCACAAATTTTCACCTCAAAAGGAGGAGCCTAGGTGGTACTTGCTTTGCAAAGTACCACACTAGACATAAATACGAATATTGAAGCTGGGCTCAAAATAATGAATGGATTGAGCTGGCATTTGGTGGAGCATGGTTATTTGGGCATAGGAAAGCACTGTAGAAAATGGATACCATTTGGACATGCCAAAGTGGTACTTCCTTCACAAAGTGCTGCTTTGAACAAGATAGGAAAATGAATATTGTTTAGTTATTTTTGAACTAGGCAAGGAAGGTTTTTGACATATTTGATGAAGATATGATCCAAACAATTTATGAGAATTTTTTGGTAATTTTTGGAATAACAGAAATATAGGTTGCTTCACAACCTAGGGCAAAAATTGACACATGGACATGACACATAGGCAAAACTGATGAGATGGCACCTAGTCATCACAACCCACCACAATCTACAAGGCTATGACCATCTATATTGGTCGTTAACAACTAGAAATAAGGCAGCGGACCTGCACTGTTTTCTTTGTGACCATTTCGTGTAAGGAAATTACGACCTTTCTGACCAAAATGGTCGCAATGGTTTAGGGTTTGGAGCCCCCCGAACAGCTTTTGACCAATTGGTCTCAAATGGTCATAGATCTATGACCAATTCTTCCAGGGTCACTGACAGAAGGTCACTAGTTGGCATATTTCTTGTAGTGATCTAAATCAGCAGACGCTCGAGCAGGGAACACACTAGCAGAGAGCAAGTTGTGCAGTAGCACCGCGAGCGAGTGCTAAAGCAGCAACTCCTGTAGCTGCCAGATGTCGTGCGTCAGCAGCAGCAGCAGCGCAAGCGAGAGCAAGAGCAGAGCAGCAGCACGGACGAAAGCAAGAGCAGTGCAGCAGCGCGACCGACAGCAAGAACAGAGCCGTAGTGCGAGCGAGAGCTGGAGCAGTTGCAGCTAGTGCCATTGTGGAAGTCACCGCTGAGGAAGCAACGATGTAACATCCCTAGTTTTGGTATGACCTAGACTAGCTAGTCATGTGTGCATCATGTTTAAATTTCATTTAAATTTGAAATGGGGATTTGTGAAACCCTCAAAAATCATTTCTGGTAATAACCTAGATAAAAATTGCTCCAAAAAGGTCCAAGAAAATGTTCATGTCTCTCTCAGAAAATATTGGTCAGAGGTAAAATTCAAACCAATATTTTTAAGAGCTCATAAATATTTATTTTGGCCATTTGGAATTAATGCATAATTATTTGCATTAGATATATATATGTTATATATATAATATATGTCCAAAAATTATGCCATTTGCTGAGGAACTCTGGAATAATACCACTAGTTCCTACAAAAATTGGCATAAGGAAATAAAATGATTTAGTATTGTTATTAAATCAAAACAAATGTCAGAAAAATAGAAAAAGAAAATAAAATGGAAAACTTACCTGGGCCAACTCACCTGTGCAGCCACCTGGCGGCCCAAGCGGCCAGCCCAGCAGCAGCCCAGCCCACTGGCGCCTGTGTCGTCTTCCTCCCCCTTGCCCAAAGCAGCTGCGTGGCCGGCATGCTGTAGCGGCGCCACCACCTCCTCCCTGCCTTCCTGGCGTCCTTCTCATCGCCTGGAATGCCTGGACGATGCCACGCAACCCCACCCCACAGGCCTCTCTCACTCTCCCCCGTCCTCCTCCCCACCTCTGTCGCCCTCTCCCGCGGCAGCCGAGCACTACCGTGGATGCAGCTCACCACCGACGCGCTCCTAGCCGTCCACTCGCACCTCCGTCGTATCCCAGAGATCCGCCTGCTCGTGCTGAAGCCCTCCGCCGAGGCACGCAAGCCAGAATGCCCCGAGGAGCCACCATCGCTGTCGTCTTCGCCTTTGGCTGCCAGAGATCTTCTTCGCTGCTCCGCCGTCTCCAGTCCGTCCCCGAGCTCGCCGAGGACGCCGTCGAGCCTGCCGTGAGCTCCTGCCCTATCCCCCTCTCTCCGTTTAGCAGTTTGCGCGTTGTAGCTCCATCCCGCTCCACGGCCGTAGCTCCTCGCTGACGACGCCGTCGATCCCGCCGTGAGCTCCTGCCCCGTCCCCCTATCTCTGTTTAGCCGTTTGCGCATTTTAGCTCCATCCCCCTCCACGGCCGTAGCTCCTCGCCGCTGTCCATGTCGCTACCGTCGCCCTGGCCACCACAGCCCGCAACCGAGCACGTCACCATGCTCCTGGTGACGCCAGGAGGCCGTAGCGCCTCTCCGCTCACTCCCCCGTGCCATGCAGCACCTCACAACACTTGGCCGTGCTCTGGCTGCCGTCGCGAGCTCTGCTCCAGCGAGCTCCGACCACCCCACGGTCTCCCGCGTGTCCCACTGGATGCGCGCGAGCCTAGGCTTCGCGTAGGCGCTCTCCGCCACGCGTTTGGTCGCTGGAGCGACGATCCGGAGCCCATCCGCCGCGTTCGGCCTCGCCGGCGGCTAAACGCTGGCGAGGTTGACCGTTTTGACCGCGCTGTCCCGTCAGGTGGGCCCCGTGAGTCAGGTTATTACCTTAGGGCTAATCACCGTTAACTAACCCCCCCCCCCCGACACTGACTAGTGGGCCCAGCGCCACTAATCCTCTAATTAGGATAGGGATAATTGATTTTATGCCCCTAGTTGGGTCACACTCGGCAGGTTTACCCCTAGTTTCCGAAAACACTTGTTCCTGGCCAAACCACTTTGCTCCTCTTATGCTTTTGCCCTTTCACCATTTGACCATCACTTTGAAAACTTCATAAAAAATGCATACTAACTCAGAAAAATTCAAATAAGATATCAAAATGTTCAGAAAAGCATCACCTATATGTGCATGTCATTTGCATTCTTTTAAAAAGTGCTGGCCAGTCCCCATCTCAGTTTTAGCTCATATGATCTTAACATGAACAGGAAAATCTAAAAAAATCTAAAAATTCTAAAAAAAATTGGTGGCAAACTTTGACCATTGTTTTAAGTGCTTGCCAAGTTTCATAAGGGAGTGACATTCGTGCAAGTCGTGGCAAAAAAATGAAATTTTGGAGCATTGATTTTTGTTTTTTTTTGCCACGACTTCCACGAATGACATTCCCTTATGAAACTGGGCAAGCACTCAAAACATTGGTCAAAGTTTGCCACCAATTTTTTTAGAATTTTTTTAGATTTTACTATTCATGATAAGATCATATGAGCTAAAACTGAGATAGGGACAGCCCAACACTTTTTTCATGAATGCAAATGGCATACACATATAGGTGATGCTTTTCTGAACATTTTGATATCTTATTTGAATTTTTCCGAGTTAGTATGAAATTTTTATGAAGTTTTCAAAGTGATGGTCAAACGGTCAAAGGGCAAAAGCATAAGAGGAGCAAAGTGGTTTGGGCAGGAACAAGTGTTTTCGGAAACTAGGGGTAAACCTGCCGAGTGGGACACAACTAAGGGCACCAAATTAATTATCCCATTAGGATAAGCTAACCCCCCTCTTTATCCCTGAGACACTGACTTTGGACCCCACATGTCAGGTTTGACCAGGTCAGCGCCGTTGACCTGCTGACGCGGGCATGACACAAGGATGACGCAGTTATTTATTTTCTGGTATAAAAATAAATCAGGAAAATCCAAAAAATGATATAAACTTCAAAAATTCATAGAAATTCAACCGTAGCTCAGATTGAAATAATTTATATATGAAAAATTATCAAAAAAATGCAATCTTTCCATCTGTACTAGGTTCATGCATGACAAACCAACTTATACCTGCTGTATAAGTGAAAACATGTAAATGGCATTTATAAGACTTAACTTGGAGTTGCATTTGAATTCTTGATTCAAATGAACTTCAACCAAAATGAATGGTAGCTGCATTATCTCAAATAGCATCGCATCTTGATGCCATGTTCATGCATCATATTGTTGCATATGCTTGTGTATTGATTATCGACACCGGTCCTTCTCGATAGGTCCTGCTCTGTTTGAGTGGTCCCCACAGTGTGAGTACAGTTTTCAGGAACTGAAAACTTGCGTCACGACAGGGGCTAGGTTTCATTCTTATGCAGGATCGTCCCGTGATTGCCTATGCATCTCGACAGTTGCATCCACATGAGGAGAATTATCCTACACATGATCTAGAGCTTGCAGCCATAGTCTATGCACTCAAGACCTGGCGACATTACCTTCTTGGTAAACGTTGAGAGATCTACACCGATCACCAAAGTCTCAAGTATATTTTCACCCAACCAAATTTGAACCTTAGGCAAAGACGTTGGTTGGAGGTGATCTCAGATTATGATCTACGGATTACCTACACTCCAGGCAAAGCCAATGTTATGGGTGATGCACTAAGTCATAAATCCTATTGCAACAATCTCATGTTGCGGCAGGGCCAAGCACTTCTCCATGAGGAATTCTGTAAGCTTAATCTTCACATTGCTCCTCACAGATTCCTTTCTACCTTGGAGGCGAAACCTACCCTTGAGGATCAGATCATTTCTGACCAGAAGTTTGATAGGAGTGTTATCCGCATCAAGAGAAACATTAAAAAGGGAGTTGGTGGAAGTTTCTCTATATATGATCGAGGTGTTGTTTTCTTTGAGAATCGCTTGGTGGTTCCCAAGAATCAACATCTACGACAACTGATCCTTAAGGAGGCGCATGAATCTCCTCTCACGATTCATCCCGGTAGTACAAAGATGTATCAGGACCTATGCCAGAGGTTCTAGTGGACTAGGATGAAGAGAGAAATCGCTCAGTTCATTGCTAATTGTGACGTTTGTCATCGTGTTAAGGCGGAGCATCAAAGACCTGCTGGCACCCTTCAGCCTTTAGCTATTCCTTAGTGGAAATGGGATAAAGTTGGTATGGACTTCATCACTGGCTTTCCCAGGACCAAGAGAAGGAATAATGCTATCTTCGTAGTCATTGATCATCTTTCCAAAGTGGCTCACTTCCTACCTGTTCGAGAGAGTATCACCGCTAGTCAGCTTGCTGACTTATATATTTCTCGAATAGTTTCACTTCATGGTGTTCCACTAGAGATCAATTCAGACCGTGGTAGTCTTTTCACCTCTCATTTCTGGGAGAGTTTCCAAACTGCCATGGGTACCCATCTTTCCTTCAATACCGCTTTCCACCCTCAGTCGATTGGTCAGGTGGAAAGGGTCAACCAAATTCTCAAAGACATGCTTAGAGCTTGCCTTATCTCATTCGGTATGGATTGGGAGAAATGTCTTCCTTTTGCCGAATTTGCTTATAACAATAGTTATCAATCCAGTCTCAAGAAAGCTCCTTCTGAGATTCTCTATGGACGAAGATGTCGAACACCCTTGAACTGGTCAGAAACCGGTGAAAGACAATTCTTTGGACCGGACTTGAACCAGGAGGCAAAAGAGCAAGTTCGCATTATTCGTGAGAATTTGAAAACACCCCAATCTCGTCAAAAGAGTCAGTATGATCGTCATCATAAGGATATGACTTATGAAGTAGGCGACAAAGCTTACCTTCGGGTTACTCCTTTGAAGGGTACCCATCGTTTCGGTATCAAAGGCAAGTTGGCTCCTCGTTACATTGGTCCTTTTCACATTCTCGCTAAACAAGGAGAGGTTGCCTACCAGTTGGAACTACCCCCACATCTTTCCAATGTGCATGATGTCTTCCACATCTCTCAACTCAGGAATTGCCTCTCGGATCCTATCCGCGGAGTGGATCACGAAATGCTCGATCTCCAAGATAACCTCACATATTGAGAGTACAATGTTCGCATTCTTGATCAAGTAGAGCGTGTCACTCGACGTCATAACATCAAGTTTATCAAGGTTCAGTGGTCTCATCATTCAGAGAGAGAAGCTACTTGGGAGCGAGAAGATCATCTTTGACTGGAGTACCCCACCTTCTTTCCATCGACCCCTGAATCTTGGGACGAGATTCTTCAAGTGGGGGCGAGTTCTCACATCCCTAGTTCTGGTATGACCTAGAATAGCTAGTCATGTGTGCATCATGTTTAAATTTCATTTAAAGTTGAAATGAGGATTTGTGAAACCCTCAGAAATCATTTCTGGTAATAACCCAGATAAAAATTTCTCCAAAAAGGTCCAAGAAAATGTTCATGTCTCTCTCTGAAAATATTAGTCAGAGGTAAAATTCAAACCAATATTTTCAAGAGCTCATAAATATTTATTTTGGCCATTTGGAATGAATGCATAATTATTTGCATTAGATATATATATATTATATATATAATATATGCCCAAAAATTATGCCATTTGCTGAGGAAGTCTGGAATAATACCACCAGTTCCTACAAATATTGGCATAAGGAAATAAAATGATTTAGTATTATTATCAAATCAAAACAAATGTCAGAAAAATAGAAAAAGAAAATAAAATGGAAAACTTACCTGGGCCACCTCACCTGTGCAGCCACCTGGCGGCCCAAGCGGCCAGCCCAGCAGCAGCCCAGCCCACTGGTGCCTCTGTCGTCTTCCTCCCCCTTGCCCAAAGCAGTTGCGTGGCCGGCATGCCGCAGCCGCGCCACCACCTCCTCCCTACCTGCTTGGCGTCCTTCTCGTCGCCTGGAATGCCTGGAAGATGCCACGCAACCCCCCAGGCCTCTCTCACTCTCCCCGTCCTCCTCCCCGCCTCTGTCGCCCTCTCCCGCGACAGCCGAGCGCTGTCGTCGCTGCAGCTCACCGCCGACGCGCTCCCCGCTGTCCCCTCGCACCTCCGTCGTGTCCCAGAGCTCCGCCTGCTCGCGCTGAAGCCCTCTGGCAAGGCACGCAAGCCAGAACGCCTCGAGGAGCCGCCATCGCCATCGTCTTTGCCTCCAGCTGGCAGAGATCGTCTTCGCTGCACCGTCATCTCCAGTGCCTCCCCGAGCTCGTCGATGACGCTGTCGAGCCCGCCGTGAGCTCCTACCCCATCCCCCTCTCTCCGTTTAGCTGTTTGCACGCCGTAGCTCCATCCCCCTCCACGACCGTAGCTCCTCGCCGCCGTCCATGTCGCCGCCGTCGCCCTGGCCACGGCAGCCCGCAACGGAGCGCGTCACCATGCTCCTGGTGACGCCAGGAGGCCGTAGCGCCTCTCCGCTCACTCCCCCGTGCCTGCAGCACCTAACCGCACTTGGCCGTGCTCCGGCCGCCGCCGCGAGCTCTGCTCCGGCGAACTCCGACCACCCCACGGTCTCCCGTGTGTCCCACTGGATGCGCGCGAGCCTGGGCTTCGCGTAGGTGCTCTCCGCCATGCGTTTGGTCGCCGGAGCGACGATCCCGAGCCCCTCCGCCGCGTTCGGCCTCGCCGGCGGCTAAACACCGGCAGGGTTGACCGTTTTGACCGCGTCGTCTCGTCAGGTGGGCCCCGTGAGTCAGGTGATTAGCTTACGGCTAATCACAGTTAACTAACCCCTCCTAACACTAACTAGTGGGCCCAGCTAATTAGGATAAGCTAACCCCCTGTTTAACCCTGAGACACTAACCTGTGGACCCCACACGTCAGGTTTGACCTGTCAGCACTGTTGACCTGTTGACGCAGGCATGACGCAAGGCTGACGCAGTTATTTATTTTCTGGTATAAAAATAAATCAGGAAAAATCCAGAAAATGATATAAACTTCAAAAATTCATAGAAATTCAACTGTAGCTCAGATTGAAATAATTTATATATGAAAAATTATCTAAAAAATGCAATCTATCCATCTGTACTAGTTTCATGCATGACAAGCCAACTTATACCTGCTGTATAAGTGAAAACATGTAAATGGCATTTATAAGACTTAACTTGGAGTTGCATTCGAATTCTTGATTCAAATGGAATTCAACCAAAATGAATAGTAGCTGCATTAGCTCAAACAGCATCATATCTTCATGCCATGTTCATGCATCATATTGTTGCATATGCTTGTGTATTGATTGTCGACACCGTTCCTTCTTGATAGGTCCTGCTCCGGAGACCGTTCCAGAGTACCTGTCTGAGGAGCAGTGCCCCCTTGTTGATCTACCAGGCAAGCAAACCACCTTGTTCATTCCGATACAATCCTACTCTCTCGCTCCTGCTCTCAGTTATTGCATTAGGACAAGAACGATTCAATTGCTACTTTGTGCTGCGGTAGTTGAACCCATTCCTCTACATGACCTGGCGTTGCCACAGTAAATTGTTGAAACCCACTAGCATGTGTAGGAGTTGATTGAAGCCATTGTTGTGTTCCTACCATGCCATGCCTGCTATTGCTTAGAGTATGTCAGATCTGATTCATTGGGAATGAATTGGAGTGTTATGATATGTTCTGGTGCTGAGAGTTAAGTGTGTGAACATGATTTGGTAAAGGTAGCGGTGAGAGGCCATGTAGGCGTACATGGTGTGTTGTCTCATTGGAACCGTCCTTAAGCACCGAGTTCTGTGTATGTTGTCCAATGACCAGCTAATACCACACATTGGAATGCTTAAGTGCCCCTCTCCACTTATTAACCAACTTGATCTCTGTCCAGGAGTTGCAATTAGTTTCTGGTGTTTGTAGGTAGTGTTAGTAGTCTACCAAGTGGCACCCAGTCAGGTGGGCTTGGGACAAACTAGGCACAAGTGGCACGGTGTACCGAGCGTAGATCCATCCGGCGAGGTGGGCTTGGGAACCCTACACACATCGTTTGGGGCCGTGAGTGAAACCCCGGCCGGATCTCATTGCGGATGGAACCTGAATAGGCGATGAACCTAGACTAGAGTCTTGTGTGGTTAGTCAGCTCGTGGCCGACACCGTCGCCAGGCTTCCGCTTGAAGGGTGCCGAGATATATGATGTGTACATGGCAGTAAGTGGAGAGCGTGTGTGAAGAAGTACACCCCTGCAGGGTCAACATGATCTATTCGAATAGCCGGGTCTTCGGTTATGGACTTCTTGGATGCTTACATGGTACATAGACAACTTGAAGTGGATACTCTAAAATGCTCAAGACAAGTGTCAGTGCTATGGATGGCCTTCTCGTAGGGAGACGGGGATGAATCCATAGTAGTGTATTGTGTGGTGATTAGTGGATTCGTGTACGCCATCTCACCTCAAAGAAGTTTCTCGTAGTCGTAGAACAAGATAGCCACTAAGTCAAAGCTGGCTTGCTGCAACTAAACCCCACATTACCTTCTTGATACAAATGCATGTATGATAGGATCTGATGTAGGTCTTGCTGAGTACCTTTGTACTCAAGTTGCTTTATTTATGTTTTTGCAGCCGAGACTTCGGTCTTACTAGTGTTCTCGTGGGCTTCGACAAGTAGCTTGTACCTCAGCTACGATCTTGATCGGATGTTGTAGATAGTCAGGATCTTCAGCCTTTTTCATTTGTAGATGTCTGTACTCAGACGTGTAATGCTTCCGCTTGTTGCTTGTTTGCTCTTAATCTTGGGTCATGTGACCCCTATTCGTAATAAATGATACGATGGCTCTTCCGAGCCTTTATCTATATGAGTCGTTTAGTTATGTTGTGATGCCATGTTGTATAGCACATACTTGCATGTTATGCGTACGTGTAATGTGTATTGCTATGTGTGGGATCTGACTATCTAGTTGTTTATCCTTAGTAGCCTCTCTTACCGGGAAATATCTCCTAGCGCTTCCACTGAGCCCTGGTAGCTGGCTACTGCTCCGGAACACTTAGGCTGGCCAGCATGTGTCCTTCTTAGTTCCTATGTCTATCCCTTCGGGGAAATGTCACGCGGTGTCTATCGGAGTCCTGCTAGTCTGCTACAGCCCGGATTCTCCGGAGTCCTGCTAGCCCAGCTGCTACAGCCCGGAGTCACTCGCTCTTGACCGACACGTTCATTATTGGGTATGCCTGTCCCTGTAAGTTAGTGCCACTTTTGGTTCACGACTAGCCATGTCAGCCCGGGTTCTTGTCATATGGATGCTAGCGGCACTATCATATACGTGTGCCAAAAGGTGCAAACGGTCCCAGGGATGGTAAGGCGACACCCGTGGGAATACCGTGTGTGAGGCCACAAAGTGATATGGGGTGTTACATGCTAGATCGGTGTGCTTAGAATCGGGGTCCTGACAAAGGACATGGGGGAGAGACGCCGTGGACGATGTGGCCGGCGACGGCGCCGTCGATGGAGACCCGCCATGTCTGCTCGTTATCGAGTACCGGCAACCCCGTGAGATCGAATAAAAGATAAAATGCAGCGGTGAGTGCAGAACCTCCTTGGTGGCGCCGATTTTGCCTCAGCTTCATCGGAGGAATTGGTGAGGGTGATGCGGTTCTGGTGGGGCAGGTCAAGATGGCGCTGTTGGGATTGAGGTGGCGCAATAGATGAGGCGAACGTCGGGGCAGCTCCTTGGAGGTGGAGGACGGGGCGGCTGATCCGGTGGGACGACGAGATTGACAACGGATCCTCATCCGGTGCGGTGGATGAGGGACGGTGAGCTGTTACGGTGGACGAGGTAGTCGGGGAAGAGTCTCCGGCTGGGCAGCGGTCGGGAGGAAGACAGAGGAGCGTGGGGTTTCACTGGTTTTGGCGGCCTCGGTGTATGAATGGGGGGGCGAAGGGGGGAGGGGGGAGCCAAGCTTAGGGACGTGCTTGTCCGAAATGTAGGGTAAGTTACCAGCGTACCCCCACCGGTTTTGATACCACAACGTGGAGCTTCATTTTTAGCTGAGGGGTAGAATGGGGATTTCGCTTGTATGGGCTGCGGGGCCGATTTCAAATGAGGAGGGAGTTCTCGCGCGCGTCGAAATTTTGTGATAACAAGGCGCGGCGCGGGTTAAAGAGGCGGGTGTTTCAAAGCAGGTGAGACAAAAGATACTCGACTTTAAAATTTCGGGATAACAAGGTGTGGATTCCTAGTTCGGCAGAACAAACTTAACATGTAAAAAATACAATTCATACAACACACAAGAGAGTCATGTCCCCTTTTACTATATTGATATAGATGCCATTGAAAAAACTACAAGAAAAATGTAAAACAAATCGGGAGAACAAGATTACCCTGCACAGTACCAAATCGATTCACACTTCCCTCAACAACAACAATAAACAAATCAATTCCCACCAAAGAAAGAGTAATGTCCCTTTTTATATGATTACAGCTGCCAGGATCTCGAATTTCAATTTTTGAATCCAGGTTATGTTGAATTCGAATATATCGTTAGGTAACCTTGCGGTTTATAATTGATGTAGTCATACATTTTGATCTTCCATCATATATGAACATTTTACTCCACCATGTGAACATATATATTGCCGTCTACCATATGGACTAAATTTGAATCAGTTTTCCTTATTTGAATACGATTGTTGTCAAGTTATACAATCATTTAAATATTAACTTGATAACAAAAAACATGCATATAGCAGTAATCATATTTCACTATGAACTACATGTACCATATGCTCTCCAATTCAAATATGTGTATCCATTTTATGTTGAATTCAAATCATAGTACAGTATTGGTCTAGGTAGCGAGATGTTCGGGATAATCTAAACCCTATTTTCATGTATAATTTTTGGCTGAATTGGTACAACTTTTGGTATAAGCTTCTTGCAAGACCGTAGATTCTCTCAACAAGCCTCGTGGTTATGAGAGGGAACGTGTCACCTTTGTGTGTGAAACGATATACGCTGCCTCCCCCCTGATTTTCTTTACAGAAGCAACATACAACTATATGAGTGCCCTGTTAAATATTGGAATTATTTCGGGTTCATTTGGCCTTTTGATACATTAATTGAGTTTCTGGACTTTTAATGTGCATAATCTAAATACGAATTGCATGCACATGCTCCGGTGCACCAAAGTGGGTTGAAAAATCACATGTGTGTCCTTGGTTGAATTTCTAGGTCCCATGGAAGAAATGAGAATGAAATTCAAACATCTGGCGTCATGACTCGGCTGAGAACATCGAGAAACTTAGATTTTAAATTCATGTAAATCCAGAACTCGCTTGGAAATCATGAAACTTGGCATGGTGTCATGTCATGGCACTAACATGTTGTGGTAAAAAATTGGGCCGATTTGGAAGCTAATGGTTCTAAGAGGGAATGTGCCACCTTTGAGTGTGAAACGATATACGCTGCCCCCCCTTGAGTTTCTTAACAAAGGCAACATAGAACTACATGAGTGCCCTGTTAAATTTTGGAATTATTCTGGGTTCATTTGTCATTTTTTATACATTAATTGAGTTTCTGGTCATTTAATGTGCATAAGTCAAATTTGAACTACAAGCACATGCTCTCGTGCACCAAAGTTGGTTGAAAACTCACATTTGCGTCCTCGGATGAATTTCTAGGTCCCATGCAAGAAATGAGAATAAAATTAAAACATCTGGGCATTGTGGCTCGGCCAAGAACATTGAGAAACTTGGTTTTAAATTCTTGTAAATCCAAAACACGTCTGAAAATCATGAAACTTGGCATGGGTGTCATGTCATGGTACTACCATGATGTGGTAAAACAATTGGCCGAATAGGAACAGATTTTGGTATAAGCTTCTTGCAAACCGAAGCTTCTCTCAAGAAGGCTCGTGGTTCTGAGAGGGAACATGCCACTTCTGAGTGCGAAACGATATACGCTGTCCCCCTTGAGTTTATTTACAAAGGCAACATAGAACTACAAGAGTGCCCTGTTAAATTTTGGAATTATTCCGACTTCGTTTGGCCTTATTTACACATTAATTGAGTTTTTGGTCATTTAATGTGCATATTTCAAATTTGAACTACAAGCACATGCTCCTGTGCACCAAAGTTGGTTGGAAAATCACATTTGTGTCCTCGGGTGAATTTCTAGGTCCCATGCAGAAAATGAGAATAAAATTCAAACATCTGGGCATCGTGGCTCGTTCGAGAACATTGAGAAACTTGGTTTTAAAATCATGAAACTTGGCATGGTGTCATGTCATGGTAGTACCATGCCATGGTAAAAAAAATTGGCCGAATAGGAACAAATTTTGGTATAAGCTTCTTGCAAATCGGAGCTTCTCTCAAGAAGGCTCGTGGTTCTGGGAGGGAACGTGTCACCTTTTTGTGCATAATTCAAATTTGAAATACAAGCACATGTTCCAATGCACCAAAGTTAGTTGAAAAATCACATGTGTGTCCTCGGGTAAATTTCTAGGTTCCATGCAAGAAATGGGAATGAAATTCAAAATTCTGGGCGTCGTGGCTGGGTTGGAAACATTGAGTAACTTAGTTTTTTAATTCCTATAAATCCAGAACATGCATGAAAAAAATGAACCTTGGCTTGGTGCCATGACATGGAACCAACATGTTGTGGTAATTTTGCAGTCCGATTTGCGAAGGCGCACACATTAACAATCAACAAAGTCATTTTGGAACAAGTGCTATCACGTTACAATCGGAAACACAAGTATTAATGAAATTGTGGGCGTTCTACTTACTAGTACCATTTACGTGCCACCACACGTCCCCATTTTTTATTAGCTAGGAGGCGTTGTGCAAGGTAGCTATTTGAGTACGAGAGGCGTGCGATCAGACCCCTGTGCGTGCTTATCGGGAGGATAGCCCTTTGACCTCCATCTGTCGTCCACCTCTCTCCCAAGTATCCATTAATGGTGCCCGAGCCTCTATTTCATGGCGTGGCTATGTCTCACTCGACTGAGATTTAAGAGAGAAAAAAGAAATCTGAAAGCACGAATCTTGATGTAAGATCCGACGGACCTATATAGCATCTACTGCGACTTATAGCAAGACTGATGAATATATAAGGATGATTAATTGTCTTACATAATTAGAAAGATAATTAAAAAAGCCACATGCGGCTACGCCCGAAATACACAAGGGCAAAAGAAGAAGGAAGACAAGGATCTGGCTCACTGATCTCTACTTTCTTGATGCGTTGCTGCAGGCCGCGGGAACTAGTCTCTGTGGCGAGCGGCGATGAGCTCTTTTGTGTCCTCAAGACGCTGCTTGAGAACATCCACGGATTCCTCCACCAGCCTTTCGCGCTCGTTGCGGAGCATGCCATTCTCGTCCATAAGTTTCTTGACGATGACGCCGGTCCTCTTCAACAAGGCACTGGTCTCCTCCTGTCGGTCTGTACTTCGGACGATATTCTCCCTTAGCAGGTCGCGCTTGGCCCGGAGCCTCTCATTGCCCTCCCTTAGTTGCCGGATGATGCCGGTAGCCTGTTCAAACGAGGCTTTCATGTCGTCCTGCAACCTCGCCCAGCCAGAGACCTGATCAATCTGGCTATGGATGATCGCATGCATGCGCCTGTAACAGTCGTCGCCTGCCGGCGAGAAATTTTTCCCAGGACGCCGCGACACGGCGGGACATCTCTGCTGCATTCGCGGCGCGGCGGGACATCTCTGCTGCTTCCGCAGCATGGCCGGACCAGTCTGCTACATCAACGACGCGGCAGGACCTCCGTGCTACTTCAGCGGCGCGGCGGGACCTCTGTGCTGCTACTTCCGCACGGCGGGACATGTCGGCTGCTCTCGCAGCGAGGCGGGACATCTCTCGTGCTTCCGCTTCCATGCTCGCCTCTCCCTGGTGGTAATCTCTCAACCCAGAACTCACGCTGGCCATGGCAGACGCAAGGGAAGGATGCTGAATGACTTGTTTGTTTTTGTGGATGAGGAGTTGAGGAGGAATGTGCAGTCATCTTGGCATACTAGTATTTATAACTGAGTACTAATATGCTCCTAAGTGGGAAACTGTTTAGGTTGTGATTGGTGTGAACAGGTTTGCAATTCAATATAGCGTGGTACTAATATGCTCCTAAGTGGGAAACCGTTTAGGTTGTGATCGGTGTGAACAGGTTTGCAATTCAATATAGCGTGGAGTTGGTGTGATTTTTGAATTAAGCCCTATAAATCGGAAAGGAGGGAGTACTGCTGTGTATATGCAATAACTGGCACTGTCGTATACATATCTTACGGTTAATGGGGCGTTCGACAGGAATAGCCGCGTGGCGAGCTCTAGGCTAGTCTTTTTTTCAAACGCATTAAACCTACCTCTCGGGACTTCTCGCACGCACCATCGTGCCACCCACAAAAACGTGTACTCTGAGTTTAGTACGTTATACAGGAAGAGAAGAGGTGCACGCACGCACTCGTCCTCTCATACACGCGTCTGTTTTTTCTTGAAAAGGAGGATGATGACCCCTGGCCTCTGCATCTGGGAGTCACACACACATCTGTAGCTACAAATTGTAGTGTTCTCAACCATCCGATTGGCTCTATCATGGATGTACCTATATACTAAAACATGTCTAGATACATCTATATTTTGACAAATGGAAGGCATGTATTGTGGAATGGAGGGAGTGCTTGTCATCAAAATGGATAAAAAGGGACATATGTAGAAATAAAATACATCTACATACATCTCCTTTTATCCATTTTGATGACAAGTAGTACTTCTTACCCAAAGGAACTTTATATCCAACAGACACAAAATATTCGTTCGACTGTTGGAAATTAGTGATCTGATGTCGAAGTAATTGCTGCATCGCCACCAAAACCCACCATTTCTTAAGCTAAAGTAGACCGAGGTAATCCCTATATTAGCATATTACTAAGATAAACAGATGGCATTGTAGAAACATTTAGGACGTGAGCTTGTCAATCTGAATGTGGAGGGACACCATCTTAGCCCCGACCAGTAGCTTGGGCGAAACTGTGAAGAAGGTCGGCTGCTGCACGTCGACATCGCCGGGATCCTTGCTGCTTGTCACCTCCATTTCCACCTTGACGGTGTCGGTCGTGCCTTTGGGCTCCCCCGGTGGGCCGTTTGCCCACAGCTTGGCCACGTAGTGCGGCAGTGGGGACGCCCCCGCTCTGATGCAGACGACCAACACGGTGATAGGTGCACCGATGTCGAGCACACCGCCGACCAAGAAAAACATGTGGTCGTCCTCCTCCGCGAACAGCAAGAGCCGTGGCTCCGACAGTGGCACTTGCAGCTGGAGCACCTTGCCGTACTGGATCCTGTGCACGGGCATGGGATGCGCGGTGGTGATGTGGTGGAAGAGCGCCGGTGGCGGGCCTTCGTAGCCACAGACAAGCACGGGGCATTTGCAGGGCGCGAGCGGACACATGCTCTGGTGATCGGTGAGCTTGTGATAAATGACGTAGAGCCCACAGCCTTTGTGCGGGCACTCCACCCTCACCGATGAAAGGACGGAGTCCACCGCCGTGTTCCGCACGTCAAAGCCACCACCGTGCTCGCACTTCTGGCACTGCCGCTGGTTCGCGGGGAGCTCGACGCGGCAGTCTGCGCAGGCCACGTGCCCTCCCTTGCACTACAGAAATCAATCGAACAGCACATCAATCAAGAAACCCGCACCTTGCTCAATCAGCCGAACGGACAAGGTGTATTCGAACCTCATACACGAGAGGCGTCAAGGGGCGGAGGCACAAAACGCAGTGGAGCACGGTGAGGTCCATCGAGACCTTAGAGAGCTCCATCGTTGGGTCCTATTCGGTCTGCATGATCTCGGCCTCCTCGTGCACAACCATCTCTCGACTAGGGCCGGGGCATTACAAAGCTTTACCGTCACATATTTTATACTACTTCAAGGTGCATTAATTCAACACATGCAAGTATCAAAAGGAGAGTCACGGCATGCATGCATGCATTGTAATTAATGCATCGATAAAAGCAAATTATTGAAATATATCGAGTGAAGTGCTTTGATGTGTCGCGTCAACTCATACATCAACGGGAAGTTTGATTATCCTCTCCCTCGCGAACTTAACTGCACCTACCTTTGGCTGTATGATAGGTTGGCCACACACCTGTCGGGCGCACCTGTCATACACGCAAAGGCAGGAGCGTCCCTCCCTCGCCCATGAGCGTGGTGGCTCGCAAGACAAGGAGAAGCTTTCGCTACATGCTTTCCCTCCCACGCGCGGTGGACATGCAGCAGTTCAATCGGTGTCAGATGGCCAGAAGCATATTGTAGTACTCCTCCAGTCCAGTAGTACTCCATCATTGTTCGACTTCCTGAAGAGGCGAAGAGCCAAGCGCAGCCCGGACGCTCGTGTGGCAGTTTCATGTGTAGAGTAGTCTAGGATAGCGTGTATCGTGCCTGTAAGCTTAAAATTGTTGGGGTCGGCTCCATGCTATGTGGATGTCTTGAAGTTTTAAAAAAATTAAAATAGTCTTCTAGCCCTACCTGTCACCCTGGTGATTATAGTTTGCACGCTCATCTGGTCAAACAGGAATATATTTTTTAATTTTTTTTCGAAAAGGGGGGACTCCCCGGCCTCTACATCAGAACGATGCATACGACCACATATATTTTAATTTGTGGTGGGTAAATGTTAGTGGTTGCAGCAAATATATTGTACATTGCGGGTCTTTCAGCCAAGTTTAGGGGCAAGCATGTGGGCCAGTGCTATGATGTGTCGCGTCAACTCGTACAACGAGGAGAAGCTTGATTTTACTACACGCCTTCTCCCTCGCCCATGCGCGCGGTTGCTCACAAACAAGGACAAGCTTTTGCTTAGTGGTACTTCTACAACAAGCTATCCATCCCGCTTGCGGTGGACGGACATGCAACAGTGGATTCGACACTGTAGAAGCAGTAGTAGTAACATCATTGTTCGTCTTCTCGAAGAGGCGAAGAGCCAAGCGCAAACCGAACATTGCAGTTGCGAACATTGGAGCATGTATATAGCCAGGCTCTTGCATGACACAAAATTGCTATGTGAGCCCACTATTGTACTAGTACGTACAACTACTTGCTAGTATAGCCCTGTAAACCAGAAAGGAGTATTTGCCCTTCTAGAGATTTCAACAAGTGACTAGACTACACTGAGACGGAGTACATATGGAGTAAAATGAGTGAATCTACACTGTAAATAAATACGTACTAGTTCTATCATTTTCCTCTCCGAGGTGCACAATATTGAGTATACTGACTAGTCTCTTTTTGACACGCATTTACGTTTTTTTACACAGTACAGACGCAAGCGCTCATGTACACGCGCATACACTCACCCCTATGAACGCACACACGCACGGCACTATCATTTTGAAATTTACGAAGTCACCATAGGCACCTCGTCGTCGACGGGTCCATAGGTGCTTGAATGCCAAGGAGGGAGAGGGTAGTGGTTCCTGAGACGTTGAGCGGTCAATGATGCATCCTCAATTACATGCAGAGGGAATTAATTGGAGAAGCAGAATAGAGCCAACACGATGTGAATGCAACAGAGTTTGGACTTGCATATAATAAAGGCGCCGCACCACTCCAATCCATCTACTCCCAAGTCTCTGCGCAACACTGCTCACTCCAATCCAAGACAAAGTGACCATAAGCCACAAGCACCTATGGAGGCGATGGACGCGAGCGGCAGTCGGCTGTGCCAAATCATCCAAGGCGCCAGCCTGCGGCCCCGCACCGTGCAGCATTTCCAGATGGTGCTGGCGACCGCCAGCATCGTAGCCCTCGTCGACGCAGGCTTCGTCTCTCGCATGGACGACATGATGGTCAACTCCATCCGCAAGTTCACTACCGTCAAGAAGCGCGCGGACGACCTTGTCGTACTGCTCCAGCCCACCTGCCCAGACTCCTCATTGCCTGCCACCCTCATTGGCCTCCATGGTGACGAACTCTTTCAAGCCCTGGTGGCCCTGCAGGTGCCGGAGGTCGCGATGAAGAATGTGCACCTCGAGGCCGCACTCGCCGCACAGTGCCTCGCCATGCAAGAAAACGTCGACCTGCACATCCACGTCTACGAGGAAATCGTCTACATAGGCCACTACAAGGCAAGCGAGGACAGAAAGACGTTGGCCTTCTTGCAGCGGCTGGAATCTTTAGACGCCATTGTTCAGAAGCACATCGACCTGTCCACAAAACCCGCTGCTACTTAGGCGCCGTTCGGTGGGACGGCGCCCTGAGTCGAGGAGGTGGATGTCGTTGATGGATGCATCTCTTCTTCTTGCCTCCTATAACCAGCACTGCATCGCCTCGTGGCCTTAATGTTTTATTAGTATAGTACTCCCTCCGTTCCCAAATATAAGTGTTTCTAAAGATTCCAGCAAGTGACTACTACATACAGAGCAAAATGAGTGAATCTACACTCTAAACTATGTCTACATACATCTATATGTTGTATTCCATTTGAAATAGTATCTAAAAAGGATTATATTTAGGAACGAAGGGAGTATATGGCATTTTTATTCCAGTCGTAACGTTTTCACTGTGAGGTGGGGCCGCAGTTGAGCGAACCCACCCCACCCACTGGGCGTCGGCCGAGTTTAGAAATAGAAGATAGGGACGAGGGAGGAGAGCTAGCTGTAGCACGGACGCTGTTCTCAGATGGGACTCGTGTTTATAGAATAGAAGTACTGAGCACTCGTGCCTCTTTTTTTCGAGGGAAAATTAGTCGTATGTCTAGTACCACTAGTTGGGTGCGTGCGACCTATAGCTGTCATCACTTTAGGTCTCCTTTTCGAACCGCAGCTACTCTTCACAATATAAATTTTTTTCACGCATTTATCCTCCTATATGTACTCCTAGTCTATTTCCACGTGCTCCCATTCGCCACACATGGAACATAGAGCATCTGGGTTGTAGTGCGTGCACGACTCAGAGCATATGCCGGGGTACTTTACGGGGCTGTTTGGTTCTAGGCGTAGCATTGCCACACTTTGCCACATATTTTTGCCAAGCTTGCCTAAGGTTAGTTCATCAAAATGAAAGCCACAAGTTGGCAATCCTAAGGTAATCTTGCCACATTTTTTATGTGTATGCCATGTGGGGTCCAAGTGTGGCTTGCCTAAGGTGTGGCCTGAACCAACACGCACCTAAGTTAGTCAAACTTGCCTAGCTTTAGCTGTGGCAACATTTGGCAAAGTTAGTCACAAACCAAACAGCCCCTACATTTCAGACCTCACGAATTACATGCAAACCCCCACAGAATAATAAATAAATAAATGAATTACTACATGAAACCGGATTATTTTCGTGGAAACCGGAGAATGTTCATTAAATTTTGGACATAACACGTTTATAAAAAATGACTGGACCTAAACCAGTCTAAGGGCCTCTTTGATTTTTCCCGCAAAAAAAGGGCCTCTTTGATTCGTAGGATACTGAAAACCTAGGAATGGGGAAAGTATGATGGCGATGAACCGAGACAAGGAGAACTCTAACTCAGTTAGAGGTTAGAGTTAGATTCTAACCCTGAACTAACTCTAAACCAAAGAGGTGTATGGATGGTAGGGTTAGATTGACAATAAATGCTCTTTCTCAATCATTTGACTACTTTGGACCCTATTTCCTGCCGGATTTGGTGTGGCCGGCTCTTCTGTGGCCTCCTTCCGCTCATATTGACATAAACGAACCATCTATACAAATCAAGCATGCAAAACATGATAATTTTTACTTTGTCCATACAAATGAGATATCCCACTTAAACATACAACTCGTCAATCAACCTTCATAAAATAAAAAAACACTTCATGAAATAAAGCATGAGCTAACTCATCACGGAAGTCATTCATGATAGGGAGGGAGCCCGGAGCCCCTCACACACCGAGGGAGGAGCTCACCATCATCGCTCTGGAGGAAGGCTCTTGCGAGTTGAGGTCGACACCAGCATGGGTAGCAGGGCCGCTTGCTGCCGACTGGGAACTAAATCTTTGGGCCTCTAGAAATAATGCAAGCCTATAACTAAAATACCTAGAAAGGTGAACTGGATCTTTGGGCCTCTAGAAATAATGCAAGCCTGAAACTGAAATACCTAGAAAGGTGAACTGAATCTTTGGGCCTCTAGAAATAATGCAAGCCTGGAATTGAAATACCTAGAAAGGTGAACTGGATCTTTGGGCCTCTACAAAGATTTATTACCTCCTCAAGCAGCATCAAACAATTCTATGCGTGCACCACAAATCTATACCAAGTTTGATCAGGATCTACTTTTCCAAATCAGAATTAGCGTTAGAGCAAGCAAGATCAATGATATGGCCATGAGACAGAGAAGGAACGAACAAACTCACCCCTCTTGTGACCTCCCTGGTAGATGCGCCACCGCCGTGCATGATAGGGGGACAAAAACGACTGGTGAAGGGGGAGCGGGGCGACCTTCGAAGGCCGGAGGGAGAGGGCGGCCGGAGTAGGCCGGCGGAGGTCGGAGGAGAGAGAGGGCAAGCGGTGTCGTGGTTCTAAGTCTGACAGTAGTGTAGGGGGGTAGGAATGGAGAGGCAAGATCCTAGCTATAGAGTAGTCATATAAGCAAGAGATTTACAAGTTCAGGCCCTTCTCGGAGGAAGTAACAACCCTACGTCTCGGAGCCTGGAGGCGGTCGACTGGATTATGTGTGTATGAGTTAAAGGGGTGCAAACCCTTAACACTGAGGAGGGGTGGCTTATATAGAGTTCGCTAGACCCCTCCGGCCCTCAGTTATGTAGGGTCTAAATTACATTAAGATCGGGCGTTACTGGTAACGCCACAAATAAAGTGCTATGATGACCATAAAGGCTACTTAATGACCGACCGATTGTATACAGAGTGACTTTAGATCTCCTGGCTGTCGGGTGGTCGGCTTCATGGTCGAGTGTCTTCCAGTCCATCGAGTGGAACACTTTTGAGTCGATTGAAAGGTGGTTTCTTCTAGAGAAGTCCTTGGGGAGGGTAGTTTGGACAGGTCCATGACCCTACCCTAGGTACATAGCTTCATCATTAGCCCCCGAATGGATCGAGGTTTGAGTGAGGAAGGAGTTGAGAACTCTTCCGACGCATTTTTCGTGCTATGAGTGTATCTTGTTCTGCATCCATGAACTTAAGTAACGACACAACCTTCTTTTTCGGTCGCCTTGATCCATTCTTAGTTTCAGTCAAGTGAATTTTTTACTTGAAAAGCTCCGAGTGACGGTGTGGAGGAGATCCTCCGTCTGACAAGTTGTTCTGCTGCTCGCGGATTTTGCGGGATCCGAATTTTGGGAAGCGCGCGGGGCGGAGGAGGCCATAGTAATCGGACTGGATAGGGAGGAGACGCCTTGATCTTCGCACTACCTTTTTCACCACGTATCGCGCGCGCGACTATTGCGAGATTCGATAGGATCGTCTGGGCCTACAGGTCAGCCACTTGGAAGCAACTCCATATAAGCCGCTGGCCCAGGGATTTTGAACAGTGCGCCTTCATTTTTCCTCTTTCTCCTCGAATTCCTCCGCCACCTCTACTCTCATCCCGGTGTCGTCGGTCCATTCAAGCTTCGCCTGCGGCGATGGTAAAGGAGAAGACGGCAGCCCTGGAGCGCGCGAAGAAGGCAACAGCGCAGGCGAAGGCGAAGAAGTCCGGTCGGGGCGGATCTTCCTCGAGGTCTGCCTTGCCGCGGGGCTGGATCCAGGGCGATTGGATGCCCTCGGGGATTCATCGGGAAGACATTGATGACCTGGTCGAGGGGGGACTCATTCTTCACGAATCTGCACGCCTCCCGGGGAACAAGATCGAGCCAAAGCCTCTCAAGGGTGAGTGTGTCCTTATCGCCACTCACGTCGACCACGGATTCTCCCTGCCCCCTCATCCTTTTTTCCGGAGTTTCTTGAACTTTTTCGGAGCGCAACTCCATCACTTTACTCCAAGTTCCATCGTGTATCTTGCTGCCTTCATCTCTTTGTGCAAGAATTTCTTGGGTTGCCGTCCTCATTGGGGCCTCTTCAAGCACATTTTCACTTGTCGTTCTCAGTCGGTTAAGAAAGCCAAGTCGAGTGACGATAAGACACAAGTGATTCAGATGTGCGTGGGTCTTGGGATCCAGATGAGAAGCAAATGTTCTTTTCCAACTATGACTCTTCCTGACTCAGTCCGCGGGTGGCAGTCGACCTGGTTCTATTGCAGAGACCAGCTGACCCCAGGTCAGGCGACGGGTCTTCCCCCTTTCTCCCTAAACCAAGCAGAAAAACCTTCTTCTCTGAAAGTGACACCAGAAGAGAAGGCACAAGTCAAAGTGTTGGCTGGTCGAGTGGTTCAGCTTGTCCGCGACGGGGTGACTGGTATGGATTTGCTAGAGGTCTTCCTCCGGAGACGTATCCAACCGCTCCAAGCTCGTGACCATGCGATGTGGATGTATTCGGGTCTCAATGACACCACTCGGATTCACTCGGAGGAGGTCGACGAGGCTACGTTGGAGGGGTGGTTGTCAAGTATCACAGGGAACAAAGACAACCCCCGAGGAGCCAGGAGGATTCCTCCACTCGACCAATCGTATGAAGTAGATCAGGTCCAATTCTGCATCTCTGACTGTGGCCTTGCTTTCTTCATTCTGTTTGCTCAAAATTAATCGACTGACTTTTGTCTTGTTTGTTGTCTTCTAGACCATTACTGACATGTACTCGATGCCCAATGGGGCGCAAGAACAGACCGAGGAGGAGGAGGCGAGCGGAGGTGAAAGTGAGGAGGAGTGGCAATCTGATGGTGAGGGGGAAGAGGATGACGACGGCTCCAGTGAAGAGGAGGAGGAGGAAGTTGATCCTCCTCGCATGGAAAGGCGATCCAAGATTATTCACAACCCCGTGAGCGAGCGTGGCAAAGCGGCTGCGCCTGTTGGGCAGTTGTCAAAACGCCCTCGGACGGCTTCCCTGACGCCGACTGAAAAAGCGCTGAAGCATCCACGGGCGGCATCATCAAAGCCGCTGAAGGCCTTGCCCAAGATGAGAATGACCATTCCTACCATTTCCGGGTAATAGCAGAACTTGTGTTTTCTCGTTTAGCATGGACAGACTCTTGGTCGACTCAATGACTAACCGACTGGTTTTTGAAATCTGCAGTGCTGCTACCTCTGAGACCTCCGCCTAGAACAAAGACCAGGAAATAGAAGACGCTGTCACCTCCAACCTTGGTATGATTTCTGTAGTTTCACTTTTGGTCGATTGGATTTTTGTTTTTAACTTTGGATTTTTCCTGTAGCTCCTCCTCACGTCATTGATCTCCCTGATGATGATGACGAGGCACCACCGAGGCCGAGGAGGAATAAAAAGGCGCCGGCTGGCAAGACTACTCAGATTGCATCAGTGCCTGAGACATCGGTTCAAGAGGGTGGCGATGTCACTTGGCATTCTGTGTCGTTCGCTGTGCCGCTGACGAGTGTTCAGCCTTCATCGTCGACTGCTGACCCGCCCTCCCTTTTTGCCACACACGACGTCCCAAAGGACCAAGTGGGTGCTGCTAAGGAGGCTATACGCCAGGCGAGGTTCATGATGGAGCAGGTGAAGGCGATCCGGGAAGCCAGCCAAGTGGCCTATGATGCTAGCTCAGCCCTTCAGAGCAACGTCCAGGTTAGTTGGTCACCGCTTGTTCTATTAGGATATGCTATCTGAAGACTTTCTATCTGAAGATCTTTGTATCTATACACCCACTGGGTGTGTCGATTGAATTTTTGGATCGGTGGGGGCACGCTGAGTGCACCCACTGGATGTAGTCCCTGAGACTATGGTGGACTGCTGGCAGTCGACTGTAGTCTTAGTATTTTGAATTTCTTCACTCTAACTTCTTCACTCGGTCTGGTCGGACCATGTCGAATGGAATCTTGGAACCAGTGGGGGCACGCTGAGTACACCCACTGGGTGTGGTCCTCGAGACCATGGTCGACTGTCGGCAGTCGACTATGGTCTGAAGAACCTGTGTTTGTTTTTTGTTTTGGACGATCATGATGAGACCGTGGCTGACTGCTGGCAGTTAGCTATGGTTTTAGGATCATAACCTCTTTGTCTCTTTCGGTCGACTGATTGGACCAAGTCGGTAGAACCAGTGGGGGCACGCTAAGTGCACCCACTGGGTATAGTCCCCGAGACTACTGTTGAATATTTTGATTCGTCTGTAGTCTTAGAAATGATACGATTTTTCTCTTAGTCACTCGGAAGCAACCTATCTTTGATGTCTGTCGACTGACCCTTCGCAGAAATCTTGCGAGCTTGCAGCTCGCTATACTGAATTGGAAAACAAACAGATCCAGCTCGACCTTGACTTGAAGCTTGTTCAGGAAAACTTTCAAAAGGCGAAAGACGAAGCAAAAGGTACGGCTGGTGAGAACTTGACGACTGTCTTTATCTTTTTGTCCGTTCCTGATTCTGATCTCATTGTCATTTTGCAAATAAAATTAAGGAGGCTCTCAAGAAGAAGGACCATGACCTTGCTGAGGCACAGAAGGCGGCTTTGGACAAAACGAGGCTTGTGGAAGAAAAACTGGCTTCAGTCGGTAAACTTGAAGAGGAGAGCGCCAATCTGAAAGCTGCTCTCGACGCGGCCAACAAGGAGGTCAGCCATCTGAAGAATGATAAGATAGCTCTCAGTGACAAGGCTAGTGAACTGGTGGGGAAGAGGAACGATCTGGAGGCCTATCTGGGGGGCTCGCCAAGAAGTTATTCATCATGCTTGAGGGTAATCTCTCCTACCCAACTGACTTGTTATCATCGACTCATCGTAGAACTACTGGTTTATCTTTGAATTGTGTTTATAGAATTCTGCCAAAACTTCAAGGAGGAGACCAGTCGAGTGGAGACAGGCTTGGATCCCATTAACTCTCCTGTGAAGGATGAAACTATTATGAACGTGCTTCTACTGGAGTCTCGTGTTGCTGGTGTGGTTGACTACCTTGCTCGACTGAAGGTTGCGGCGTCGCGAATCGACACGACACTCTGGCCAGGAGCGACGCTTCAAAATGACCTCGAGTCTCTAATGACTCGACTGAGTGAAGTTCCAGGTCGAGTGCAAGAATGGAAGAAGTTTTCTGCCAGGTGCGGCGCTGACGTTGCCCTGTCCCTTGTCCGCGTTCACTGCAAGGATGCGCGAGATGAGAAGTTGGCGTACATCAAAGTTGCCAATACCAAGAAGCATGACTTCCAATCTTTCATGGAGACCTTCATTGCTGCTGCCACTCGGATTGCGGATGGAATTGACTTGGACCAGTTTGTCGCGCCCTCCAGTCCTCCACCTAAGGAGTAAGAAAAACTTCTATGCTTCGCTTTAAATTTGCCTCGGAATGCCGAGTGGTTTTGTAACCGATAAACTTTTACAGGCTTGACGCCTGAGCACTTCTGAATCCGTAGGATGTTATCCGAACTTGGCTTATCATTGAATATGCTTGCATTTGCCTTTGAGCGAACTTTGTTCTTCACTTGGAATATACTTTAGTGCTTGAGACGCAGCCCTGAGGTGGAAAATCCAGTCGACCTGCACTTCATCGCTCTTGCAGGTAGGGATGGAGCACAGATTGCAGTCGACCTGCGTCCTTGCGGATCAGGATGGAGCGCATGTTGTATTTGTGGCATAGCTCTTAAGGAGAAGGCAACAGTCGACCTGCACCTCGTCATCCTTGTAGAGTGCATGTTGTATTTGTGGCGTAGCTCCGAAGGAGAAGGTAGCAGTCGACCTGCACCTCGTCGTCCTTGCAGAGCGCATGTTGTATTTGTGGCGTAGCTCCGAAGGAGAAGGTAGCAGTCGACCTGCACCTCGTCGTCCTTGCAGAGCGCACGTTTTATTTGTGGCGTAGCTCCGAAGGAGAACATAGCAGTCGACCTGCACCTCGTTGTCCTTGCGGATCAGAATGGATTTCATACTTAGGCAAGTACTTGGACTGCAGCTAAGCCCCTGAGTGGGAGGTTTGCTATCCACTCGGTAGGATTTTTAAATACTTAGGCGAGTACTGGGCTGCAGCTAAGCCCCCGAGTGAGAGGTTTGCTCTCCACTCGGTAGGATTTTCAAATACTTAGGCGAGTACTGGACTGCAGCTAAGCCCCCGAGTGGGAGAGTTGCTCGCCACTCGGTAGGATTTTCAAATACTTAGGTGAGTACTAGACTGCAGCTAAGCCTCCGAATGGGAGGTTTGCTCTCCACTCGGTAGGATTTTTAAATACTTTGGCGAGTACTGGACTACAACTAA
>NC_041383.1:694126686-694150759 GCF_002162155.2 Triticum dicoccoides | reverse complement strand
AGGATTTTCAAATACTTAGGCGAGTACTGTACTGCAGCTAAGCCTCTGAGTGGGAGGGTTGCTCTCCACTCGGTAGGATTTTCAAATACTTTGGCGAGTATGGGACTGCAGCTAAGCCTCCGAGTGGGAGGGTTGCTCTCCACTCGGTAGGGTTTTCAAATACTTAGGCGAGTACGGGACTGCAGCTAAGCCCCCGAGTGGGAGGTTTGTTCTCCACTCGGTAGGATTTTCAAATACTTAGGCGAGTACTGGACTTCAGCTAAGCCACCGAGTGGGAGGTTTTCTCTCCACTCGGTAGGATTTTCAAATACTTAGGCGAGTATTGGACTACAGCTAAGCCTCCGAGTGGGAGGTTTGCTCTCCACTCGGCAGGATTTTTAAATACTTAGGCTAGTACTGGACTGCAGCTAAGCCTCCGGGTGGGAGGTTTTATCTCTACTCGGTAGGATTTTTAAATACTTAGGCGAGTACTGGACTACAGCTAAGCCCCCGAGTGGGAGGGTTGCTCTCCACTCGGTAGGATTTTCAAATACTTAGGCGAAATGGATTCGCGGCTAAGCCCCCGAGTGAGAGGCTTGCTCGTCACTCGGTAGGAATTTTTTGACAAACTTAGGCGAAACGGATTCGCGGCTAAGCCACCGACTGGGGGATTTCTCACGTAAACAAAAGAAACAACAATCACTGGGAAAATTATAACACTCTTGTCTTTGATAAACAAACTACAGAGGTAATTTTTATTACATCTCATCTGAGTGAGTACTTGAGTATAAAAGGGCCGGAGCAGCTCCGCATTACATGCTCGTGGCTCATCAATCTGGCGATCAACATTGTAAAGATGGTACGCTCCATTGTGGAGAACCTTGGTGACGATGAAGGGGCCTTCCCAAGTAGGGGTGAGTTTGTGTGGCTTCTGTTGATCCACTTGGAGGACCAAGTCTCCTTCTTGGAAGGCTCGACTCTTCACGTTTCTAGCATGGAATCGATGCAACTCCTGCTGAGAGATAGTCGATCGGATCATGGCCATCTCTCTTTCTTCTTCTAGAAGGTCGACTGCGTCCTGCCGAGCTTGTTCTGCTTCATCTTCAGAGTAGAGCTCGACTCGGGGTGCATTGTGAAGTAGGTCACTCGGCAGAACTGCTTCAGCTCCATAGACCAGAAAGAATGGAGTTCGCCCAGTCGACCGATTAGGAGTAGTCCTCAATCCCCAAAGAACTGACAGAAGTTCATTGACCCACACGCATGCGTGTGTTTGAGATCACGCATCAACCGGGGTTTCGGTCCTTTGAGAATTAGGCCGTTTGCTCTTTCTGCTTGTCCATTAGACTGGGGGTGAGCGACGAAAGCGTAGTCAACTCGTGTGCCTTGAGAAGCGCAAAAGGCTCTGAATTTGTCGGAATCAAAGTTTGACCCATTATAAGTTATGATGTTGTGCGGGACTCCATATCTGAATATCAACTCTCTGATGAAGCTGATAGCAGTGCAGGCATCAAGATTCTTGATAGGCTTGGCTTCAATCCACTTAGTGAACTTGTCGACTGCCACCAGTACATGGGTGAAGCCGCTCCTGCCAGTTCTCAGTGGTCCAACCATATCCAATCCCCAAACGGTGAAGGGTGAGACGAGTGGAATGGTCTTCAAGGTTGAGGCGGGTTTGTGTGACATATTGGAATAGAACTGACATCCTTCACACTTGTCGACTATCTCCTTCGCCATTTCATTTGCTCTTGGCCAGTAAAACCCCGCTCGGTATGCTTTAGCCACAATGGTCCGAGAGGATGCATGATGACCACAGGTCCCCGAGTGGATATCGTCAAGAATTATCTGACATTCTTCTGGTGTTATACATTTCTGACCGACTCCAGTCGCGCTTTCCCTGTACAACTATCCCTTTATCATAGTAAAGGCATTGGATCGACAGACGATCTGTCGAGCCTCTTCTTCATTCTCTGGGAGCTCTTTCCTTAGGATATACGCGATGTACGGCATTGTCCAGTCGGGAGTGATGACCAGAACTTCCATGATCAGGCCGACCACGGCTGGGACCTCAACTTCAGTCGGATCCATGACACTTTTTCGCTGCGGGGCTTCTTCGGTGAAAGGATCCTATTGAACTAGTGGTGTGTGGATGTGTTCCAAAAACACATTACTGGGAATGGATTCTCTCTTGGAACCTATTTTTGCCAAATCATCAGCCGCTTGATTTTTCAATCGGGGTATATGATGAAGCTCTAACCCCTCGAATTTCTTCTCTAGCTTTCTCACTACATTGCAGTAACCAGTCATGGCCGGACTTCTGACGTCCCACTCCTTCATCACTTGGTTAACCACCAAATCTGAGTCTCCATAGACCATGAGGCGACGGACGCTGAGTGAAATGGCCATACGCAACCCATACAAAAGTGCTTCGTATTCTTCTTCGTTATTGGAGGAATCAAAGTGAATCTGGAGCACATATCTGAGCTTATCTCCTCGGGGGGAAACCAACACTACCCCAGCACCGGAACCATTCAGCATCTTAGAACCATCAAAGAACATGGTCCAGTGCTCCGAGTGAACTTGAGTCGGCACTTGCTGTTCAGTCCACTCGGTGATGAAATCTGCTATTGCTTGGGACTTGATGGCTTTCTTTGCCTCAAACCTGATATCTAGGGGAAGGAGTTCAATCGCCCATTTTGCCACTCGACCAGTCGCATCTCTGTTGTGCAGAATCTCTGATAATGGGGCGTCGCTGACGAGTGTAATGGAATGGTCAGAGAAGTAATGAGCAACCTTCTTCGTGGTCATATAAATCCCATATACAAGCTTCTGATAATGAGGGTATCTTTGCTTTGATGGGGTCAAAACTTCAGAGACATAATATACTGGGCGCTGAACTTTAAAGGCTTTTCCTTCTTCTTCCTGCTCGACCGTAAGTACCGTACTGACGACTTGTCACGTGGCTGCAATGTAAAGCAGCAAAGGCTCTTTGCTGATCGAGGCAGCAAGCACCAGCTGGGTGGAGAGCAGGGCTTTTAGCTCTGCAAACGCTGCATCAGCTTCAGGAGTCTAGTCGAACTTGTCTGACTTCTTCATCAGTCGGTAAAGAGGCAATGCCTTTTCAACGAGACGAGAGATGAATCGACTTAAAGCGGCCAAGCAACCAGTAAGCTTCTGGACATCGGGCACACGTACACGACGTTTCATTCCGAGTATAGTACCAACTTTTTCTGGATTGGCGTCGATTCCTCGTTCGGAAATGAGAAAACTAAGTAACTTTCCGCCAGGAACTCCGAATGTGCACTTTGAATGGTTAAGCTTGATATCATACCTCCTGAGATTGGCAAATGTCTCTGCAAGGTCAGTCAGCCGGTCAGAACCTTTCTGTGACTTGACCACAATATCATCCATGTATGCTTCCACATTCCGAGTGATTTGAGTGAGCAAACACTTCTGAATCATCCTCATGAACGTGGCTCCGACATTCTTGAGGCTGAATGGCATGGTGACATAGCAGAAGCACCCGAATGGAGTGATGAAGCTGTTTTGATCTCATCGGGTCCATACAGACGGATCTGATGCTAACTGGAATAGGCGTCTAAAAAAGACAGGTGCTCACATCCCATAGTCGAGTCGACTATTTGGTCGATGCAGGGGAGAGGAAAATGATCTTTCGGGCAGGCCCGATTGATATGTTTGAAGTCGATGCTCATGCGAAGTGACTTGTCCTTCTTGGGGACCATGACAACATTGGCAAGCCACTCGGAGTGATAAATCTCTCAGATAAATTCCGCTACTAACAGTCAAGCCACCTCCTCGCGAATGGCCTTTCTTTTTTGGATGGCGGACCGTCGAAGATGTTCTTTGACAGGTTTCACTTTTGAGTCGACTCGTAGACGGTGCTCAGCCAGTCCCCTGGGAACACCCGGCATGTCAGAAGGCTTCCACGCGAAGATGTCCCAGTTCTCATGGAGGAACTGGATGAGCGCTTCTTCCTATTTGGAGTCGAGTGTTGTAGAGATATGAGTCGGAGCAGCACTGTGGTTGGTCGGGTGAATGTGATTCGGTTTTGTCTCACCGGACGACTGAAACGCTGATTCCGTAGCGGGCTTCTTGGCTCGCAACAAATCACTCGCATCTGCAGTTTTCTGGTATTCCTGCAGCTCTACCACTGCCATCTGAGCATCAGTGATCTTTGAGCCTTTCTGAAAGCACTCTTCCACCTTCTTCCGATTGCCAGTAATAGTGATCACACCTTTGGGACCAGGCATCTTCAATTTGAGGTACACATAACATGGTCGAGCCATGAAACGTGCATAAGCCGGCTTGCCCAAAATAGCGTGATAAGCACTTTGGAAATCCACAACTTTGAACGTCAACTTTTCTTTGCGGTAATTCTTGGAGTCACCGAAAACCACATCAAGAGCAATTTGGCCGAGTGACTCAGCCTTCTTTCTAGGAATGACTCCATGGAAACTCATGTTGCTGGTACTGAGTCTAGACATCGGAATACCCACCCCTTTTAACGTCTTTGCATATAGTATATTCAGGCCATTGCCACCATCCATCAAAACCTTAGTCAGTCGAGTGCCTTCGACGACTGGGTCGACCACCAAAGCTTGCCTCCCAGGGGTGGCTATGTGTGTCGGATGATCGGACTGGTCGAATGTGATGGCAGTTTGAGACCATTTTAGATAACTGGGTGTCACCGGAGCAACCATATTCACTTCTCAGTTGATAACTTTCAACCGACTTTTTCTTTCAACTTCAGCAAAAATCATTAGGGTTGAATTGACCTGGGGATATCCATCATCACTATCTTCTTTGTCCTCAACTTTGTCTGACTCCTTTTCCTTATCTTTGGGTTGTTTCCCCTGGAATTGCTGGATCAAGAGCCGACACTGTCGAGTGGTATGTTTCGGGTAAATGAGTTTACCCTCCTCATCTTTCTTCGTGTGGATATGGCACGGCAAATCCAACACGTCATTCCCTTCCTTGTCCTTCACCTTCTTAGGGTTCCAAGACCCTTTGGGCTTCCCTTTAAACTTTCCTTGAGTCACGGCCAAGGCTTCTCCAGGAGCAGCTGGCTCTGCTTTTTTGCTTCTACTTCCGACTGGAGTTCCCTCCTCCGGTTTCGTGGGCGATTGACTTGTGCTTGCCACTTCGGAGCCGATCCTCTTCTTCACCATTGGCATACTTGGTGGAAATCCCCATCATTCGACTCAGAGACATGTCTCCGGTTCCACCGAATTTTAGGTTTAGCTCTCTGTACTTAACGCCTTCCTTGAACGCACAAACTGCCTAGTGATCAGATACATTCTCTACCATGTGATGCAACCCTATCCATCTCTGGATGTAATCCCTCAAAGTTTCATTCTACTTCTGCACACAAGATTGCAGCTCTGTCAACCCTACTGGTCGCTTGCAAGTTCCTTCAAATGTTCTGACAAACACTCGAGCCAGATATTCCCAAGTGTAAATGCTGCTGGGTGCTAACTGATTCAACCATGCTCTGGCCGAGCCCTCCAACATCAGAGGCAGGTGTTTCATGGCCACTTCATCCTTGCCGCCGCCAATCTGAACAGTCACTTGGTAGTCTTCAAGACAAGTATCAGGCTTAGACTCACTAGTGAACTTACTGACTCCAGTCGCCAACCTGAAGTTGGGAGGAATCACCGCGGCCCTGATGGCTCTGCTAAAACACTCTGGTCCTGAGACGTGTACTCTGCTGCTGGTGGGTACATCTCTGTCATGACCTTCTCGGTGAGCTCTATTCCTGTCGACCAAACCTTGAACGATAATGGATCTCGCATCAAAGCCTGGTTCCCTGGGGTCGACTGGAATCCTTCGCCCAACACTGTGATGGCGTCTGTCATCCTGCTGTCGAGGCGCGTACGATCCACTCCTTGGGGGAGGGGTGGGCACTCGATGTCGATCATCACGATCGAGTCGGTGATCATACTGCTCACGGTTCTTGTACTGATCACGCCGGTCTCCACGTCCCTCACGCCTCAGGGGTGATCTTGGGCTATGGGCCGACTGGACTGTATTTGCAGCGACGGATCTGCTGTGAATCCTATTCCACGACTGTGATACAGCTGAATTTTGATCTCCTGCTACCCGGAGTAATGCTCTGATCTGTAACAAACCTCTGCCAGCCTCTAACTGGGAAGGCTGACTCGACTCTGCTATACGGGCTGCAGCCGCTAAATTCTGAATCGGAGTTCGATATACCTGAGTCGGTGGTGGAAAGAGTTGTCGTCGACTGGATTCTGGAACCCATTGCCGCGCACGCTTGCCGAGTGCTCGCTGAAGGTTCTCCAGTCGAGTGTGCTCAGCCAAGTTGGCCGTGCGCGCGTCCTCTAAGGCACGAGCCTCGGGGGTTTCTCCAACGATAGGAGTGTGCAGCGCATCCATGTTCCGACGGCGAAGTTCTTCCCTCTGCAGCGAAGTGAGGGGCTCGGGGAGATACTCTTCATGGGCATGCGATGGATCGCCTCCGCCGTCGCCTCCGCCGGTGCAGGGAAAACCAGGAGGACTACGTGGTCCATCAACCATCAGAACCTCCACCGCTGGATCACTGTTGTCGCACTCGGATGCAGTCTCTGGGGAGCCAGTCGACAGGTCGAACAGGCCGTAGAGAGATTTGTCGGGCTCGATCGCCGCGACTTGGGGGGTGGCCGACTGGTGAGCCACCGCGTGCCTCACCCACCGCTGAAGCCTCGACCGACCGGAGCGCTTGCGCCGGCGGGAAACAGGGAGGGAGGACGACACAAGAGCCGACCGATACTGGGTCGACGGTTGCCACAGGAGGACGCCACGGACGCACGCGTGAAAGTGCGTCGCCCCGCGGACAGGGAGCGTGTCGATGTCAAGCGGAGCCTCCTGAAGCCAAGCGGAGTCGTCGATGATGAACGTGAGCGCGCTGAGACGGATCTTGCGGCCATCAACCAGAGCTCCGCCTGAAACCATGATGAAGGAGATCGGAAAAATCGCAACTTCTCCAATAAGTCGCTAAGACACCTGCCCCAAGGTGGGCGCCAACTGTCGTGGTTCTAAGTATGATAGTAGTGTAGGGTGGTAGGAATGGAGAGGAAAGATCTTAGCTATGGAGTAGTCGTATATGCAAGAGATTTACGAGTTCAGGCCCTTCTCGGAGGAAGTAACAACCCTACGTCTCGAAGCCCGGAGGCGTCGAATGGATTATGTGTGTATGAGTTACAGGGGTGTGAACCCTTTACACTGAGGAGGGGGGTGGCTTATATAGAGTTTGCTAGACCCCTCCGGCCTTCAGTTATGTAGGGTGTAAGGTACATTAAGATCGGGCGTTACTGGTAACGCCACAAATAAAGTGCTATGATGACTATAAAGGCTACTTAATGACCGACTGATTGTATGCAGAGTGACTTTAGATCTCCTGGCTGTCGAGTGGTTGGCTTCATGGTCGAGTGTCTTCGAGTCCGTCGAGTGGAACACTTCTTAGTCGATTGAAAGGTGGTTTCTTCTAGAGATGTCCTTGGAGAGGGTAGTTTGGACATGTCCATGACCCTACCCTAGGTACATAGATTCATCAAGCGGCGCTTGGGCGGGCGGCCCTATGGGGAACAGAGAGGAGTCGTGCGAGAGGGGGGAGCGATCTGGTGCGGCAGGGGAGATTTTTTTAGTTCTCTTTTAGTGGGCCCGAGGATAACTAACCCAATTAGAACCTGTCCACCGGGCTAGTTTTTTTAGCTGGGTTAGAGCAAACTAGCTCAAACTAACCCCTCTTGTTTCGATAATTTGAGGCTATTTCAACCCAAACTAGCTCTAAGTCAGGGATCCAAACAAAGAGGAGTGTTACTGTACATGCTACAGTGTGGATCATAGCACATTGTTCTTTATGGCCATATCACCACATTGTTTTCTACTGCTGGTTCACTGGGCTACCATGGTTCACACTGCTGGTTCACTGGGCTGCCGTGGTTCGCACTGCTAGTTCACTGGGCTATCGTGGTTCGCACTCCTCCGACCTGAGTAGTAGTAGTACTAGTATATACCGCATCATTCTTTGCTCCTTCTTACTACTCCGACATGTGGGAGAGCTAGCATCCGGGTCGATGTGTCATGCACCAGATTAGAGCGTGGAACGGAAGGGGGAATCACCCCGGTCGCAGCGCCAGTAATTCATGAGTATAGTGAGTGGTCATATCACAAGTCTTTCCAGCAGTAACGCACCGTCAAATCGCATAGCCTAACCTTTCCAGCAGTATGTTTGAGAATCCGCCACTCGCTAACCCTCCTCTCCTCTCTGTCAAACCGCCTACCCAAAAACTGCCGCGCATACTGCCCGGGAAAAGCCCCGCCCTCAACTTTTAACTACGCGAAAATAGTTCGAGCTTGTTCGTTCTATATAAATACAGTACTTACTGTATGTTTATTCACCCGTGGGGTTGTTCAATGAATGGAGGGCCAGGGAGCACAAGTGAACAATACTGTAGTACTACTAGTAGTAAGTAGGAGTCATAGAGTAGTCACCTTAAATAGAGAGTTCCTTTTCTTTAATGCCACGTACACAAATTGAAACGCTTGTTGTGGGGAGAAAAAAGATAATCACTCCACTATATATGCACGCAGGGGCCTGAGCGCTTGCTTTACTAGGGTTGCTCTCTTCAGTCTCTCATCCTCTCCAGATATAAACAAGACCGCGGTAGCGAAATTTTCTCTATACTCACCACTGGTCATAGATCCGGCCGGATCCCTTCGGTCGGTGTGTGTCGAGGACTAAAAGGTGCATCGTTCACGCGGTCATCACCGCCGAGGGAGGAAACCCACAGCTGCCGGAGGGGCCCAATCCTCTGCCCGTGTTGTTCTCTCCGACACAGCGCCGGCTCGGGAGGTCCTCCGACCCTTCTTCCTCCCTGTCATATTGTCCGTAGATCCAACGTGCCGCCGTCGACATCCCAACGACCCTCAGGTATAAGTTCTTCGAAAGCGGCCTTGCTCTACTGCCCCAGCTCCCCACATGTCTGCATGTGCATCTTTTTCTACTCCCATCAGCTCTTCCAAAGCCACCTAAATTTTTAGTATTATTAGAGGTAAAGCTACTTCATGCATTCGAATCTAGGGCTCTGTTCAAACAACGAAGAAAGGAGGAAAGTTGTAGCATGAATCTAGGACTTGATTCAAAGAGGAAATAATATGGTGAAAGTAGTAGAGACCCGATACCCAACCGGTCTCTTGGTTGAAAAGGGAAATAATGGGAAAACACAGTACAAACTGGATAAGGAACAGATCTATTATTGATTGAAAAAAGGATAGAAAGTGGCGGCTGGTGGATAAGTCAACAGACTATGTCCATGATTAGATTTGCTGCCATCACATAGTAAAAGGTCTCCAGGATTAGATTTGCTGCCCTCACATAGTAAAAGGTCTCAGGATTAGATATGCTGCCCTCACATAGTAAAAGGTCTCCAGGATTAGATTTGCTGCCCTCACATAGTAAAAGGTATCCAGGATCAAATTTGCTGCCCTCACATAGTAAAAGCTCTCCAGGAGATTTGCTGCCCTCACATAGTACAAGGTTTCCAGGATTAGGTTTGCTGCCCTCACATAGCATGAACAAACTCGGCATCACCACTTTATGCCTCCTTGTAGGTACATTGTGCTAATGCGTCCACTGTCCCATGTCCTTATACCAACCTTTTGCTATTGTTAATGTAAGGACGCATGTAAAATGAAGCGATCACACTATTACCTTGGGGACATGTCTAACCAATGTTATTGTTAATCTAATGCCTCTAGTGATAAGATGCAATTAAACTGTGTTACAAATGGCACTCCTACTGTTTTCCCCAGTATGATAAGTAAGTTGCTCCTTTACACTGCTGAGTGTCCTGGTGTCCCCACGTTCACATGCCCTTAAACCAACACTTTAGCTGATGTTGATGTACTGTGTCTGGTAAACAAGTAATGCCACCATTAAAGTAATCCCCTATTTGAGGAATCTCATTGTTGATCGTAATGCTTCTGGTAACATGAAGCATTGCTGATGTTTTAAAATTTCTATTGTCCTTGCGAGATTGCCATGAACATAATTAAGATGCTTATTTTTATTTTATATATGTTTCGTATATTCTTATTGACCAGTAACTGTTTACTTTCTATCTTTTTGTGCAGATAGGGATATCCATTTCACCTTGTTGCTATTGTGACCTTTTGGTGAACTGCACAAAACACTCTTTTTTGGAATGAGTGTCTTGTGCACTTCAACTAAAATGTCACTTGGGCAACATCTCTCAATTTTGGTGGAACTGCACAAAATGGTGATTGGAGTTTCCAAAATCTCCATCAAGTTCTGCTGGTAATCTCGTGCAACATTTTATTAGCCTTTGCAAGATGGAGTTGTCACTGTCACCACAATGACACTTTATTTTAGTGGAACTGCACAACAGGATAGGAAAATTATAGTTGCACCCTACATGAGCCGGACAGCAAACCTTAATGTTCCTCAATTTTAGTGCAACTACTAAAGAAGAACCTACTAGCTCACGAGAGCAAGTACTTCTTGCTAGCTGAATGATGCAATCTTTGCTTCATTTCAGGTGAACTGCAGAAAAAGGCGCATGAATTGAATCATGGAACTCCAGGCAGACCTCATCCTAGTGGACCTTGAGGTTGATTTCAAGGAGGCCGCTATTAAAGAGAAATCATGCTCTCATGTCTCCTTCTTTGTGCTATGAAAACAGGAATACTGAACTATAGATGTTGTGACGGTCAAGAACATTCGCCAAGTTCTTCGATTGTATGACATGGCTAGCCAAGATGGATTTAATCCCGATATTCACTTTATCAAAAGGCTCTAATGGGTTGGTTCTGAATCTTGCAAGATGGGGATCAATGAGATGTGTAGGCATCTTTGTTGTACTTATTATTTGAATCTTATTTGTTGGTTCTGGGTCTTGCAAGCTGGGAATCAATGAGATGTGTAGGCATCTTTGTTGTACTTATTATTTGGATCTTATTTGTTGGTTCTGAATCTTGCAAGCTGGGAATCAATGAGATGTGTAGGCATCTTTGTTGTACTTATTATTTGGATCTTATTTGTTGGTTCTGAATCTTGCAAGCTGGGAAACACGGCATGATGATGCAGAGGACAACAACCATAACAAACAGTTCAAACTTGGTAGTATTATCTTTGTGAAAGTGCGACAAATGTGTTGATCGTGTGCGTCCTTGGAATAATAATTCTAATTGTTGTGCATGTTGATCCTGTGGCACTGATAGAACGAGCCAATGCATTGCTTGTTTTAAGTATAAATTTCTATTAAAACTAATTAAATTTAATAAAGTGACCACTAACTCCTCTTATTACAATACCAATACAGACCCGCTCGTGAACCGACGTGTGGCCGGAGTAGGTTTCTTAATGGAGGCGTTTGAATGCACCGAGGGTGCATCTTCTGTCGGGCGTGCAGCGAACGAGGGAGGGGTAGTAACTGTTGTCGTGTGTACACACTCAGCTTACTGTTGAATCCAGCTCCCCAAGAGCTGAAAAACAAACTGCTGCCGCTGCCTACACACTCGTTCACTCGAAGAGACTCCAATGGCGATCTGAGGGGTGAGCCTGCTGGATATGGACTTCAGCAAGGAGTTACCCTTTGAGTTTGTCGTTCAGTCCTATGGCTGCACCAAGTTGAATGTGATGTACACCAACGATACGGACACGGTGAAGCTCTACCTCGCGTCAGTCCTATGGCTGCACCAGGTTCTGGAGCATTCGCCTGTTTCATCGGCAGCGCCGACTGCACCTTCACTACGGTGGAGAGAAGGAAGAACGCGATGATTCGGCCATCTGGTGCAACAAGCTTGTCGACATCCAGAAGCAATACAAGATCATTAGTAATGGGCAGGAGAAGGACTCCGTGGTTGACCTCGCTGAGACCATCATCGACCCCTGATACGCCAACATGAAAGAAGACGACCTAAACATGTGGGAGGTACCTCTGAATCTAGCCTACATAACCTATGCGGCCAAGGACGCATACGCATGCTACGACATGTACAGGCAGATCTTGGACATGAGGGCGTGTCTGCTTCCCGTAACCGACGAGTACACGGACAGCCGCAACGTCATGATCAAGCATGCCAGGAAGGTCTAGATGTTGTACTTTATCTGTTTATGTGTCGTAATTATCTGTTTTGTCTGAAATATTTCTTTTAAGAACCCATTAACCTGATTGATTTTTTAGTGGCTATTTGCTTATGTATGTAACTAGTTCACTTGTCCATTAAAAAAACTAGTTCACTTGGCTGCCGTGCTTTGAATCTCCTTCCTCCCAACATATTCCCCTCCTCAGGTGGACCCAGCAGGTCTCTGAATTTTCTCCCACTTTCTTTTTTGATGTAAACTGAGTTTTCTCCCAGTACATTTCCCTAGAACCAACTCAACTGTCCCATGTCTAGCCTAAAAAATAATAATACCCCACATACAATTAATTCATCAAATTTAAATGATATTTTATTTTGTAAGTTGAAAGTTCTTACAAAATAATAATAATAATTGTTTATATATAACTTGGCAAGTTAACTCCTAGTGATTGCGTACATAAGCTTGCAAAGATTTTACTGACCAATGCAGTAATAGACGTGCAATCATGTGTTTATGTTTTTATAACATTTCTCCATCTATCCCGACATGATATTTTCACCAAGCCCAGCAAGTCCGTAGATTTCGAGAAAAATGCAAATGGGATTTAAACGGGATGCATAGATGCCACATCATTATTACACCCAACCCACCAAATGGACTAAAAAAACAAATGGACTAGCTGACATGTGGGCCAGTAGGTCGAAGCCTAAGAAGGCGTTGGATTTACATCCAACGGCCGGCATTCTTCTTCAATCTCTCGTCTTCTTCCCCCAATGCTGACAGAACCGCCTGCTCCAGCCTTGGTGTCCAGCGGCGTTGTTTTGCGCTCCTCGGTGAAACGCTACCCCGCCGACAGCCAGGCCATCCCTCCACTCTGCACCTCCTGTTATTCTCTGCCGAGTGTAGGCCCACCCCGCACCCGAACCAGTCAAGTTTCCCACTCCTCTCCGTCTGTGACTCCACTACCACGTCTTCCCCATCTCCGAGTCGTTCCTGTCTGGGGCCTCGCCATCGTCCATCGCCTCGGTGCGCTCGGCGCGGCGTGGTCAACATACGAGAGTCATCGAAAGAGGACTGTACATGGAGAGCCTGATGGTTGGGACCCACGAGGTCCATGGTCGCACGCAAGGAAAGTTCCTCCTTATTATGCATTGTACGTGGACTGTACGTGGGAAGGGCTTTTGTATTTCGCAAAAAAATATGTTCCCCCCACTGACAGGTCGGACCCACCAGCTCTATCTTCGCACGCAAGGAAGTGCCTCCTTATTACGCACATAAAAATGAATACCCCTGCTAGCTGGGACCCACCTTAGTGGGTGGCTGACTTGTGGGCCTACTAAGTTGATGAGGACGGAGGGCTTTGTCAACTTAGTCAATATGAACGATTCGAGCTCCAGTGACCATACAATGACCATCCAACGGCCATAGTGCTTCTTCAACCTCTGGTCTTCTTGCTCTAGCCGCCCAAAGCAGCGCCAGTCGTGCCGCGTGCTCCTGCCTCTCGTGGCCGCTGTGATGTCATGGAGGCCTTACCGCCCCCTACTACTCCCACCGCTGGCCCAGGGCATCCCTCTACTCACCCACACCCCCTGTGATTCTGCAGCGACGGCAGCCTCACGCCGCAGCCGAACCAGTGAACCCTCGTACTCCTCTCCGCGTGGGCATCCACTACCACGTCTTCCTCGGCTCCGCGTCATCCCCTTCCTAGGCCTCCGTCGTCCACCGCCTTGGTGCTCTCCGCGCGGCATGGTCAATGTGGTCAACGACCGACTTCCATCGAAAGAGTACTATACGTGGAGAGGCTGACAGTTGGGTCCACGGCCGCAGCTGGGTCCACGGCCACAGCCCAGTTTTTTTGTGATTTGCCAAGTAAGTCGCTTTGTCAGGCCTGTTTGGTTGCAAATCTTTCAAGATGAGGAGAGCTTCATTTGGCTGGCCGAGAAAATGGCCTATCAGTAATGACAAATGGGTTGTACATTTTTAAAACACATCAAACCGGCAATTAGTTTCAAATATCTTTTTTTCATTTCGAGATTTTAAATTACATTTATTTTTATGCATGGACAATTTGTTGGATTTTATATTGATATACATTTATTTACAAAATCATTTTGAATGTGACTCGAAATTTCGGGATTAAAAACAGTTCAGACCGCACCGATATATTCAAAATTTCGTATAATTTTTTAACCGTGGCCACAATATGGGCTGTAATGCTAACAAAAAGAATATGGGCTCCAAAAAAACCTTAAGAATTAGCAAATGGGTTGTACATTATTAGAAATAATGGCAGATGGGATGTATGTTGTTTTCCACATATTTGAGGCTTTCCTTAAAAAAAAGGTTGACGCACAAGCAGTGACTGTTGGATTTCCATCTAACGGCCGTCGCGCTTCTTCAATCTCTGCTCTTCCTGCTCCAGTCGCTCAAACAAGCGCCGGCGGGACTGCCTGCTCCCTCCTCCCCGCGACCGGCTGTGCTGCCGCGCAGGCCTCACCACCCCCATCGTACTCCCATCGCTGGCCTAGCCATCCCTCTACTCAACCACACCTGCTGTTATTCTTCGGCGACGGCAGACGAACCAGTAAACCCTCGTACAGTCATACTCCCCTCCACGTGGAAACAACTTCCGAGTCTTCTCTGCCTTCGTGTCGTTCCCTTCCTAGGCCTCGTCGTTATCTACCGCCCTGGTGCTCTTGGCGCGGCCTGGTCAACGTGGTCAACAACCGACATGCATCTGAAGTGGAGTGTACATGGAGAGGCTAACAGCTGGGTCCACGGACGCACGTAAGGAAATGCCTCCTAATTACGCGCAAAATAATGATTCCTCCACTTGACATCTGGGACCCACCGAAAGGACCTCTGTATTTTGCGGAAAAAAACGTTACCACCGCTGACAGCTTGGACCCACCAGCTATATCTTCACACACAAGGAAGTGCCTCCTTATTACGCAAAAAAAATATTCCCCCTGCTAGCTGGGACCAAGTATAGTGGCAGGCTGATTTGTGGGCCTACTAAGTTGATGGGGACGGAGGGCTTTGCCAACTTAGTCAATACTCTAGTGACCATATGATGTCCATCCAACGGCCATAGTGCTTCTTCAACCTCTGGTCTTCGCTCTCCAGCCGCCCAAAGCAGCGCCGGTCATGCCGCATGCTCCTGCCTCCCGTGGCCAGCTGTGATACTGCGGAGGCCTCACCGCCCCCTACTACTCCCACCGCTAGCCAGGCCATCCCTCTACTCACCCACACACCCTGTTATTCTGCGGCGATGACATCGTCACACCGCAGCCAAACCAGTGAACCCTCGTACTCCTCTTCGTGTGGGCATCCACTGTTGCGTCTTCCCCGGCTCCGCGTCGTCCCCTTCCTAGGCCTCACCGTCGTCCACTGCGGTGGTGCTCTCGGTGCGGCATGGTCAATGTGGTCAACGACCGACTTCCAGCGGAAGAGTACTATGCATGGAGAGGCTGACAGCTGGGTCCATGGTGGCCGCAAGGAAGTGCCTCCTTATTACGTGCAAAATAATTATTCCTCCACCTGACAACGGGGACCCAGCGGACGGGCCACCGTATTTCGCGAAAAAAATGTTTCCCCCCTGACTGCTGGGACCCACCAGCTACACCTTCTCACGCAAGGAAGTGCGTTTGGGCAAAAAAAACACAAAGTGATTCGCCCCCCTGACTGCTGGGACCCACCAGCTACATCTTCGTATGCAAGGAAGTGTGTCTGGGCAAAAAAAAACGATTTGCCCCCCTGACTGCTGGGACCCACTAGCTACATCTTCGTATGCAAGGAATTGCCTGACAGTAGGGACCCACCTGGTTGAAGCGTACGTAGCATTGTCATTCTGGTCGCGGACATGTACGTACATGCTGGTCGATGTAGAGGCGCGCACGTGTCGTAGTAGAGGCGTGCACGTAGCATGTACATGTACGTACAACGGCCAGGGTGCAAGAAAGAAAATACGACCACATACGTACATACGGGCGGGGTCTCGAACGCCTACTCGCGCATACGTACGGCCAGGGCTCGTGTACATGGCTGGTCGGAACAGAGAAACAACATCGTCGTCGTGTTCATGGGGAGGCAACGAATGCGTCGTGTTCATGGGGAGGCAAGGGAATGCGTCGTGTTCATCAGGAGGGACGGAACGCGTGGGAGTCAACCGGCTGGGTCAGAATGGAATGTGTTGTCGTGTTCATCGAGAGGGCTTGGACGGAACAGGCGATGGAAACGAGGCCTGGCGTACCACAGAACGGACGAAATGGTCATGTGTTTGACCGGCCACGTTCAAAACGGGATCCTGTTCATCGGGAGCGGTCTGGCGTACCGCAAAATGGAGGAAACGGACCTCCTATGGTTGAAACGGGGGTCCTGTTGATCGGGAGGGGTGTGGCGTACCGCAAAACGGACAAAACGGACTTGTGTTGGAGCGCTACGGTCGAAATGGGGGTCCTGTTCATCAGGAGGGGTGTGGCGTACCGCAAAACGGGACTCTATGGGATATTGTTCATCTCCACCGTTGACCTCCTCCAGCCTCCACGGGCTACCGTCGACCTCCGCTAGCCTCCGCGGGCTCCTGCTCATCCAGCCTCCACCGCACGCTACTCCACTGGCTACTGTTCAACCACCCCTCCACGGGCACCCCTCCACCGTCTACTGTTCATCCAGCCCTCCACTGGGTCGTCCTGTTCATCCAGCCCTCCACACCACGGGGTCCTGTTCATCGAGAGGCAACGCCACCACTCGCTGTTCATCCAACCCCCCCTCCCCCGCAACGCTCACTGTTCATCCAGAGAGGCAGCATCGATCGGCTTCAGTTAGCAACAGTAGCGAAGGAATCGCTCGATCAGGTTCAATTACCAGCCATCGATCGATCACTCGGTTTCAATAACGCGTAGCCTGCAGTGCAATCGCTCGGGTTCAGTTAGATCCCAACGCCTCACTCGGGTTCAGTTAGAGCCAACGCCTCGCACACATGTGCATACGTGTACGAGAGAAACGCGCATCGCTCGGCCCTCGACCTCCCACCGTAACCGGGAACTCCCCAAAATTTTCCTCGCCCTCGCTTCTACCATGGTTTTTTCTGTCATGGACGGCCCAAAGAATGTCATGCAGCTGCGTCTCTGGCCTGCCCAGGATGAAAAGCCCTTTTTCTCTCATGATTTTTTGTCATAGAAGTAGGAGCCCACCACATCTATGATGATACCGGGTTTTGTCACAATTATCATCATAGAAGTGTCATATGTATGACAGAAAAAAGTTTCGTTCGGCCCAAAATGTCACGGATGTGTCTTTTTTTTGTAGTGTCACTTGGGCTTGACAGATCTCCTCATTTTCATTCTGGGTCCTCTCGTATGGTAACTTCTCTAGAGTCTTGAGGGATGGACCGAATCTGTATTGCCTCCCGCCTATACTGCTAAACGCCGGAGCAGGCCGAGTGGCTGGGGCTTTCTTCTTTACTTGCTTATGAGGCGGAGGAGAAGCACTGCGACGCGCCGGAGCAACCGGAGCGGCGACGGGTCTCTTCCGCCCTTGCTGAAGAGGCGGAGAAGGAAGCGGCTGGCTGGTCGGGCACGCCAGCGCAGGCGGAGAAGGAGGCGGAGTGCCGCCACGCGCCGGAGAAGGAGGTAGAGTGCCCTGATCACTCGCCAGAGGAGCAGGCGGAGGAGGAGGCGGATGATGACCCGCAAGTATAGGGGATCTATCATAGTCCTTTCGATAAGTAAGAGTGTCGAACCCAACGAGGAGCAGAAGGAAATGACAAGCGGTTTTCAGTGAGGTATTCTCTGCAAGCACTGAAATTGTAGGTAACAAATAGTTTCGTGATAGGATAGTTTGTAACGGGTAACAAGCAATGAAAGTAAATAAAATGCAGTAAGGTGGCCCAATCCTTTTTATAGCAAAGGACAAGCCTGGACAAATTCTTATAATGAGAAAAGCACTCCCGAGGACACATGGGAATTATCGTCAAGCTAGTTTCATCACGCTCATATGATTCGCGTTCGTTACTTTGATAATTTGATATGTGGGTGGACCGGTGCTTGGGTACTACCCTTTCTTGGACAAGCATCCCACTTATGATTAACCCCTATTGCAAGCATCCGCAACTACAAAAGAAGTATTAAGGTAAACCTAACCATAGCATGAAACTAGTGGATCCAAATCAGCCCCTTACGAAGCAACGCATAAACTAGGGTTTAAGCTTCTGTCACTCTAGCAACCCATCATCTACTTATTACTTCCCAATGCCTTCCTCTAGGTCCAAATAATGGTGAAGTGTCATGTAGTCGATGTTCACATATCACCACTAGAGGAGAGACAACATACATCTCATCAAAATATCAAACGAATACCAAATTCACATGACTACTAATAGCAATACTTCACCCATGTCCTCAGGAACAAACATAACTACTCACAAAGCATATTCATGTTCATGATCAGAGGAGTATTAATATGTAATAAAGATCTGAACATATGATCTTCCACCAAGTAAACCAATTAGCATCAACTACAAGGAGTAATCAGCACTACTAGCAACCCACAGGTACCAATTTGTGGTTTTGATACAAGATTGGATACAAGAGATGAACTAGGGTTTTGAGAGGAGATGGTGCTGGTGAAGATGTTGATGGAGATTGACCCCCTCCCGATGAGAGGATCGTTGGTGATGACGATGGTGATGATTTCCCCCTCCCTGAGGGAAGTTTCACCGGCAGAACAGCTCCACCGGAGCCCTAGATTGGTTCCGCCAAGGTTCCGCCTCGTGGCGGTGGCGTTACGTCCCGTAAGCTTGCTTATGATTTTTTCCAGGGTAAGAGCCTTCATATAGCAGAGGATGGGCACCAGAGGGCCACCAGGGGGCCCAGGAGACAGGGCACGCGCACAGTAGGCCCCCCCTCCTGGCCGGGGTGTGGGCCCCCTCTGTTACTTTCTCTGCTCAATAATTCTTACTAATTCCAAAAATGACTTTCATGGAGTTTCCGGACTTTTGGAGCTGTGCAGAATAGGTTTCCAATATTTGCTCCCTTTTCAGCCACAATCCCAGCTGTCGGCATTCTCCCTCTTCATGATAAACCTTGTAAAATAAGAGAGAATAGCCATAAGTATTGTGACATAATGTGTAATAACAGCCCATAATGCAATAAATATTGATATAAAAGCATGATGCAAAATGGACGTATCAACTCCCCCAAGCTTAGACCTTGCTTGTCCTCAAGCGGAAACCGATATCGAAAAATATGTCCACATGTTTAGAGATAGAGGTGTCGATAAAAATAAAATACGGACATGAGGGCATCATGATCATTCTTATAACAACAACATATATAGATTTTGTCATATGATTTCTTATGCTCAAGGAACAATCTATTCACAATGTCAAGTATGGATCATAAACTTCATCGAAAACTAACAAACTAAAATCTTAGTCATTGAAGCAATTGCAATTTATCATAACATCAGAAACAGTCAAGAATATAGCTTTTCAGCAAGTCCACATACTCAACTGTCATATAGTCTACTACAATTGCTAACACTCATGCAATACTTATGGTTATGGAGTTTTAATCGGACACTGAGAAAGATAGGGGCTTATAATTTCGCCTCACAACGTATTCACCATTAGGTGATGTCAACAATAATAGTTCATGCTAACTTACATCCAATTGGATATATATATATCAGGATCTTTCCAACACGAGGTGCTTGCCAAAGGATAAAATGAAAAAGGGAAAGATGAAGATCACCTTGACTCTTGCATAAAGTAAAAGACATAAATTAAAAGATAGGCCCTTCGCAGAGGGAAGCAAAGGTTGTCATGTGATTTTAGGGTTGGTTGCACAAAATCTTAATGCAAAAGAACATCACTTTATATTGCCACTTGTGATATGAACCTTTATTATGCAGTCCGTCGCTTTTATTACTTCCATATCACATGATCGTATAAAGCTTATTTTCTCCGCACTAATAAGTCATACACATCTAGAGAGCAATTTTTATTGCTTCCAACATGATAACTTACTTGAAGGATCTTACTCAATCCATAGGTTGGTATAGTGGACTCTCATGCCAAAATTGAGTTTAAGGATATTTCGAAGCACAAGTAGTATCTCTACTTGGTGCAAGGAATTTGGCTAGCATGAGGGGGAAAGGCAAGCTCAACATGTTGGACGATCCATGACAATGTACTTTAACTAAGATGTGAGAAAACATAAACCATTACGTTGTCTTCCTTGTGCAACATCAACTCTTTAGCATGTCATACTTAATGAGTGCTCACAATCATAAAAGATGTCCAAGATAGTGTATTTATATGTGAAAACCTCTCTTTCGTTATTACTTCCTATTAATTGCATGATTACCAAAACTAGGTTTGTCAACTCTCAACAACTTTTATGCCTCATACTCTTTATATGTGAAGTCATTACTATCCATAAGATCAATATGAAATCTTTTATTCTTTTTATTCTTTCTATTTTCTCAACATCATAGCAAGATAGTAAAGCCCTTGACTCGACACTAATATTTATTATAGATAGCTCACGGACTTGATTACATAAAGGGATCACAAAGCAAAACTTAAAACTAATTCATGCCAAAATTTTATTCTACTAGATCAAGATATTACTAAAAGGATTGAACTAAGTAAAACGGTAAGGATATGAGTGTGATGGTGATACGATACCGGGGCACCTCCCCCAATCTTGGCAGTTGCCAAGGGGAGTGCCCATACCCATGTAATTATGTACTCGGAGGTGGTGAAGAAGGATTTGTTGATGATGTAGGCTTGTCGTCCATCTTTCAAGGCATAGGCTCATCATCATGGAAGGATGATCGAGTCTCCGGGATCCTCAAATCTGCAGCCAAACTCATCATCTTGAATCTATATTCATACTCACAGCTTTGGTTTTGCAGGTCATAGATCTAGGATTGGAGGTGCTCGATTTTCTCATGAAGCTTGAAGATGGTATCCCCAATGTTCTTGGCGTCTAGCTTGTGGTTGTTGGTGAATTCCACAGTCATCATCTGGTTGGCGTTGAGTCCACACTCCACCATCCCTTGGCACTTGAAAACTTGTTATTCCATAGCTTCGAGCTTTCTTTCCACGCTTTCGATACGCCTTGGTCCCTCCACATCGCCGATGTGTAGCACCCCCTCACGCATCTTAATGGTTTGAGGGTGTTGCAGCACCTCCGCAAGATAGGGGTTGATAACCCTCTTTAAAAACTTGTCCTTGGGAACACTTGGAGTCGTCATGGTGCTCTAGATCTGTCAGAAAAACAGCTCGAAACGAAAACAGAGGATTTTTGCGTGATACGGTGGTCAAAACCTTTAGGAGATTACATAATGAATTTTTACCGACCAAAAGAAGTAAAGTGCAAGAAAACGGAGTCCGGGAGACACATCAGGTGTCCACGAGACAGGGGGGCGCCCAATAGGGGTGGGCGCACCCTCCACCCTGGTGGAGGCCTCGTGTCCTTCCCGGGTTACTTCTTGCTTTCCAAAATTATTAAATATTCCAAAACAGAGAAAAATTGCCATTAGAACTGTTTTGGAGTCGGTTTACTTACCGAACCACATACCTATTCCTTTTCGCAGTCTGAAACGTTCTTGAAAGTGTCCCTTATGTATTCCTCCGGGGTTACGGTTTCAACAATATTAGTTTCAACATTAACAGGATTACCTGAGATATAATGTTTTGTTTCTTTGACCGTTCACCACCCTCGGACTTGTGCCCTCGAAGTTGTTGATTTTTATGGCAGCGGAATGATAGACCTCCTCGAAAATGTAAGGACCTTCCCATTTAGAGAGAAGTTTTCCTACAAAAAATCTTATACGAGAGTTGAATAGCAACACATAATCACCTAAGTTAAACTCACGCTTTTGTATTCTTTTGTCATGCCATCTTTTAACTTTTTCTTGAAACAGCTTGGCATTCTCATAGGCTTGGGTTCTTCATTCATCGAGTGAGCTAATATCAAATAACCTCTTCTCACCGGCAAGTTTGAAGTCATAGTTGAGCTCTTTAATAGCCAAATATGCTTTATGTTCAAGTTCAAGAGGCAAGTGACATGCTTTTCCATATACCATCTTATACGGAAACATACCATAGGATTTTTATATGCAGTTCTATAGGCCCATAATGCATCATCAAGTTTCTTGGACAAATTCTTTCTAGATCTATTAACAATTTTTTGCAGAATTAATTTGAGCTCTTTATTGCTCAATTCTACTTGGCCACTAGACTGTGGGTGATAAGGAGATGCAATTCTATGATTAAAATCATACTTAGCAAGCATTTTACGAAAAGCACCATGAATAAAATGTGAACCATCATCACTCATGAGATATCTAGGGACTCCAAACCTCAGAAAAATAACTTCTTTAAGCATCTTAATAGAGGTGTTATGATCAGCACTACTAGTTGGAATAGCTTCTACCCACTTAGTAACGTAATCAACAGAAACTAGAATATGTGTATATCCATTAGAGGCAGGAAAAGGTCCCATATAATCAAAGCCCCAAACATCAAATGGTTCAGTAAAAAGAGAATAAGTCATAGGCATTTCTTGACGTCTACTAATATTACCAATTCTTTGACATTCATCACAAGTAAAGACAAACTTACGAGCATCTTTGAAGAGAGTAGGCCAATAAAAAATGGAGTGTAATACCTTATGTGCAGTTCTGTCTCCAGTGTGATGTCCTCCATATGGTTCGGAGTGACACTTGCGTAGGATCTGTTCCTGTTCATGCTCAGGTACACAACGTCTAATAACACCGTCTACTCCTTCTTTATAAAGGTGTGGGTCATCCCAAAAGTAATGTCTTAAATCATAAAAGAACTTTTTCTTTTGCTGGTATGTGAAACTAGGTGGTATAAATTTAGCAACAATGTAATTAGCATAATCAGCATACCATGGAGCAGTACGAGAAGCATTAATGACCACTAATTGTTAATCGCGAAAGCTATCATCAATAGGTAGTGGGTCATCAACACTACAAACAAAAGACACATCCGTGACATTTTGCGCCGAACGAAAAAATTTTGTCATACATATGACACTTCTATGACGATAATTGTGACAAAACCCGGTATCATCATAGATGTGGTGGGATCCTACTTCTATGACAAAAAATCATGACAGAAAATGGGCTTTTCGTCCTGGGCGGGCCGGAGACGCAGCTGCATGACATTCTTTGGGCCGTCCATTGTCACGACCGGTTTTTCGGGTAATAAATTTCCAGAAAAGACCGTCGTGCTCATCAGCCCCAGGATTACTGTTAGCTGATGAGGCTCCAAATTGATACAGAAATTCCAAGAAGAAAATAAAATATGTAGTACAAGACCGTTCTGGCCTGTGAGTACAACAAATGGTTTCTAGTGGTTGATGGCGGAAGCGATTTGTGGATCATCAGTGTCTATGGGACTCCAATTCCCACAGGAACAACTGACCAGGTTAACTCCTATCTTCGCGAGGCTGCTATCTCCATTGTGTGGGTTCCGGAGCTGGCATCGCGTCGCTCCTCTCCGTGCAAGAAAATCTGGCCAAGACAATAGCCAGGGACAAGCCAGTGAGTACCTTGAATGTACTCGCAAACATTACGAACACAGGTATAATATAACAATGATGTGCTGAAAATATTTTATGCTCATGACGTCAGTCACAAAAGATAAATGAACCTCTGATGCGTGCAAGCAAGTTATTTATAAAAAATCAATAACATGGTAGTATTAAAATTTATGAAATAAATAACAAGCAATGCCACCGTCGGGCGTCTTAGGGACACCACATAAAGGGCTTTAAAAGAAATGCCACCGTCGGGCGTCTGAGCGACACCACATAAAGGGCTTTAAAAGAAATGCCACAGTCGGGCGTCTGAGCGACACCACATAAAGGGCTTTAAAAGAAATGCCACAGTCGGGCGTCTGAGCGACACCACATAAAGGGCTTTAAAAGA
>NC_041383.1:694111222-694126164 GCF_002162155.2 Triticum dicoccoides | reverse complement strand
GTCTGAGCGACACCACATAGAGGGCTTTAAAAGAAATGCCACAGTCGGGCGTCTGAGGGACACCACATAAAGGGCTTTAAAAGAAATGCCACAGTCGGGCGTCTGAGCGACACCACATAAAGGGCTTTAAAAGAAATGCCACAGTCGGGCGTCTGGGCGACACCACATAAAGGGCTTTAAAATAAACAATCATAGTGAATATCCCGGAGGTAGAACCATCCCAGAGATAATAAAAATAATATCATGGGTTAGTCAACAATAATAATAACCATAATTTTCAAAAAGTCACAAGTAGTAATTCCATTTCTGGTTTAACAGTTTGACCTCCGAAGACCGACACTAAGACCGACACCTGACCATCCCAGACTGTAGTCCTTAACCATGGACACGGCTATTCGAATAGGTTTAATCTCTGCAGAGGGTGTACTCTTTACCCACGAGTAACGGATTTCTTTAGTCCATCGGGACTAATTCCGTCTACGATCTTTTTGTTGAAAACACACCTAACTTGCACACACCAGCTTAACTCACACGTGTCTGGAATCACCCACGACACCTGTTAAGCAAACTCTAAGTGGGGAGGCTACAACCTCGCGTAGCATGGGATCAAATTTATATCGCGCGCTCTAAGGGGTGGCCTCCCCTCTCGGTCCCAACCGGAAACACCCATGCCCCCGGACCATGTGGCCTGCCTACCAGCTACAACCGGTATCTTCCACCATGGCCTCTCTGTACGGTGTGTGCTAGAAAGACGTTGACAACTTACTGAACCGTACTCTACTTGCTGTAGAGACGAGTGGTAGTACGAAACAAGTATGGGGGGTACTGGAACAAGACTCGATCTACGGTCGACTCAGGAGGTTTAAGTATTCCCTGCATGATTAGTATAACGAATATATTTCATCCAACAGAGTCACCGCTCATATCACCTTACCATCCCATACCAGACATAACCGTCCCGACGGAGACCGGCGACAAACTCATGCCTACCCAAGGCAGAGGTTTTCCCGGGTTCCTGCCGGTATGCATGCAAGGCACATGAGGGTGATTATCATCACAAGTGTGTTCATTTCCAACAGCCTGGAAATCACTAATATGCACTCATGCATATGATCATACCACATGAAATAACAAGTCCTTCGAAATGCGATGGTGTTATAAATGTATCAACGATCACACCAAAATATTATGCCGGGATTCAGAATGCTTGCCTTCAATGTGTGGAAAGGCAGGGTGCACTCCAAAACTTGAAACATTTCTCCTTTCTGTAAAAATCCTATTTTAGCAATATAAAAGAATTAACACACAAAATAAAAACAGCACTAAAAGTTGTTCTGAATTTTTTTTAAAAAAATCTTAAAATAAACTAGACCAAATTTGAGAGAGGTAGGAAAAAGAATCAATTCATTTGGAGTTATATTTAAAAAGTTATAGACAGTCAAAGCTGTGGTCAAAATCTGTTTTTAAATAAAACAGAAAAAGAAAAACGTTTCAGACGAGATTACGCTTTCGGTGCAGAGGAGGCGTACTTGAGGCTTTACGCCTCCACTTAACCACGTGGACCGGCGCTGGGTCTCTGACTGTGGGCCCGCCTGGCCCACTGGTCAGGTTTGACCAGTCGCCCGCGTCGTCTCCCTCCTCTGCCCGAGTGGAGCGGGGCTCCGGCGATCATCGCCGGCGAACGGTGGCTCCGTTCGGAAAGCTGAGGCCACCAGTGGATTCAGGGGGCCGAGGTGGTTACTCCGGTAGTTGTAGGGTCGTCGGAGGTGGAGGATATCACCGGCGGCGAGCTCCCAGGCGGAGGGAAGCTTCGGGAGCAAGATGGATTTGGGGCTACGGTGGTTCCCGATCAAAATTGAGTAGGGGGATGGGTTCACGGGAGGATGGGGAAGTTTCTGGCGAAGAGAATGGAGAGGGGGAGGCCCTGGTGGTGCCGGAATGGCCGGGGCAGTGGCGGCGGCAGGAGTTACCGGAGATGGGGAAGAAGGCTCTCCTGGGTCGATTGGCGAGCTGGGGAAGCGTCATTCGGGTGGCCTGAGGTTGCCCGTGTGCGGGAACGGCCCGGGGCGTCCGTTTATAAGCGAGGCAAGGCGGTTCCGCGGTGGCCATGGATAAGCTTCCGGCGAACCGACGTTCTGTAGCAGCAGGGCATCGTGGCGGCGACGAGCGCTAGAGGACATGGCTGCGGATGAGCTCGCGCTGTTCCAGGGGCCAGGTGGCGAGCGGGAGGAAGGTTCGGCGGCGCCGACATGGGCAGAGGTTGTCGGGCGGCGGCGGCTAGCGCTTGGCCTACCGGGCGCGGCGAGGGGCGGCTTGGCGCGTAGCTGTAAGAAGGGGAGCGCGTGGCGTGATGCCGCGGAGCGAGCCAAAACCGTGGGGCCAGCGTGTCGGCTCGGCGCACGGGTCGTGCAATACGCGCGCTCTGGGCGCGTCCCGTGCACGCACTGAGTGTGCTCGACGAAATGCCAGAGCATGCTAGAGGTCGCGGTTGAGGCTGGGGGTTAACAGGTCTAGGTTTGGGCTTGCAAGGAGATCAGTGGACAAGCTGGTTTGGTCAGGGGATCAGGTTCACAGTGCAAACCAAAACTCATGTCAAAACTGGTCATGCCTACAGGGTGCTTGATAGAATGCCACATGCACCTAGGCAACTCTTGGGGTGGCCAAAACTTCCAGGTTGGGGTCTCTTCAAATGTACAAGAGGGTGGTGAGGTTCGTTTGCCAAAAGCAGAAACTTGCTAGTGCAAGTTTTACAAAACTTCAATTCTGGACAGGAAATAAATAGCATTATTTCATGAACCAAAATTAATCCAATGGTTGCATGCTCCTGGATTTAGGGGTTTGGTAGGGCTGTCTACAAGTAGGAGAAAACACAAGATCTTTGGAGCAAAATTAAATAGTGTTGTAGTAGAAATCACAAGGCTGGACCAGAATGAAAAATAGGATGATTCACTCAAAATTTTCAAAGAACATCACTAGGTTTTTGCATAATGTTGAATCATATGCTACTACCAATATCCCATAATTTTGGTGGAGGCTAGAAAGAATTATTTAAATGGGTTGTAGTGCAAATTGCACTCTGGACCAGAGAAGGAAAATTGAGTGTAGAGCTCAAAATATAACATGAATAAAATATATTTTTGCACAAAAGTGATTTAGAGACATCACATGACATCTCCAAATTTTGTGGGAATTTTAAGTGAATTTATCCAATGGTTGTAGTTCAAATATGGCCATATAACCTTGAAAAACCATTTTTAAGAAAGTAAAGATCAAGCAACTTAATTATTTAATTAGTTATATTAAATAAGGGAAAGTTTCTCTTGACAGATTAAATAAGTCCAATGACATATTTGGAAAGTTTTCTCTTTGGGAAAAACTCATCATAACAGGGAAGGAAATGATTTAAAAATCAAAATGGAGCTCAGAAATCCAAAGTTTTAATTCCTGGCAAAAATTTTAATAACTAAAACCTGGTTAAATTTTTGGGGTGTTACAATACTACCCCCCTTAAGAAAAAATCTCCTCCTCGAGATTTGCTAAGAGCCGCTGTGAAAAATAAATACTCCATATGTGTACGAGCGGTTGTGAGTCTGCTGCCGGGGTGCTGCGTGAATAAAAATAATCCATGGGATAAATGATGCACCAATTCAGTAAAAAGAAAACTCATACTAGGATCTTTCGCGGTTACACAAGTTAATCACGAAGAAAAATTTCTCATACCCGTAGAAACTAAATACTCGACTCGTCGCACAAATTTGGGGTACCATGCATAAGATACACGCAAATATAAATGCTGCAAAAACAAATACAGTAGTGACGTCTAAAATGAAAACGGTAACTGGACGGGGTCCTGATAAAATGTCTCTAGTACTGGGATACACTCCTCTTCTATCGGAGGCAGTGGATTGACCAGTCGATGTATGCGTCTCTCCAGGTCGGGTCTCAGTGATCTGCCGATGGCAATCTGAGGATTTAAATCAGCGAGACCCTGGAGATAATCCATTACTCGCTGGTTCAAATGCTCTTGAGCGATGATGTACTAGATAAGGTTGGCTAGCACTGGGTCTCTCTCAATGCGTCCACCGGGAAAAGATGTTACTTCTCCGGGTGCTGCACGACTCGGAAAGTAATAATATCCTTGTTCGCGGGCATAGGGTACAGCGGATCAAAGGCGAGCAATCGCTTCTTTCGCAGCAGCTTCTATGGCCAAGTGTGGTGTTGGCATAGATTTCCCCACGAAGGAAACTTCCGTTGGATCTTGATTGGAGTCTACGAGAGGAATGTGTACTGCTGCCCAATATTCCGAGGTGGATGGGGTGATCCTTGATTTGAACAGCTCGTACTGAGGTGGCTGGGTAGAACCCGTGGTACTGCGGGTAAAATCCCACAATATTTTGACAAAGCTCCCTGGGGTGGCATCTGGGGTTCTCAGATGAATGCTGGGGCTCGGCATGACAGGAAAAAGTTGTGAGTGTGGTGCACAAGGTGATGGTTGCTGGGTAAGGTCACAAGGTGCCCTTTATATAGCAATGGAGCCGGATCGTTTTACCGTGGTGAAAGGTAATAAATTTGCCAGCTTAGCTCCAGAGGTCGGGTCAGTGTCAGAGATACACATATCTCATAAAGAGACGTGTTACTGTGGTTGTTGTCGGGTTGGTTTTGGTAGTTGTGCCCGGAAAAATATGCAACTATGCGCTGACCAAAAATGCAAGGCCACTATTAAAACAGAGGCACAACGACAGGCTACGGTAATATACACGGTCGCACGATTACAAAGTGAGGATACACTGAGACTCGGTACTACTCGTATGGCTTAGTCTACCTCATTTATGTCTAAACGGGCGTGCCTGGTGGATGTCGAGGCTTCTCCACGTATCTCACTACCGGGATTAGTCGGTGATGGCGGAGGAACTGCAGGGTCGGGGTAGTGATGATGACCATCGCGGGGATTGTTGGCCACAACCTCGTTGGAGTGTGCTCCCAAAAGGCGACGAAGCACTTCTGGGGTCATCAAAACATCTCGGCTGATGCATGGAGCTGATCTCGGGGTCTCGATCGGTTGTCCGAACAACACGACTAGGTTGTCGGCGTCGGGCTCATCTTCTCTTCTAGCTGGGGTTCGACGAACTAGCTCTCCACGAGCTGCGATCAGATCAATGGTGATCTGGTCGAACAGTGCCTCTAGTGCACTTACATAGCGCACTAGGTGCAACAATGCGGGATCCGTCTCGTGATCTCCGTTGGCAACTTGGGGTGGTCTACCATACCCTTCACGTTGGGTAGTAGTATAATGAGCGATAGTTAACTCTGGGCGACAACTGCCTGAGATGAACTATAGCTTCTCGAGCGGCTAGCTGGATGGCTTGCGGCTCAAAGGAAGTTGTTCTTCCGGTGAACCTGTAGGGGCGCTCGGGTGATAGTCCCCTACCGTAGATGTGCACAGTGGCCCAGAATTGACGGTCTTCACCGCTCATGGGTCCTTGGTACACAACAAATTCTAGTGGCTCTTCTAACGCATAGGCACGACGGGTGAGGTTTGCGATTATGGTCACAAAACCTCCAAGGTTGGTTGCTGTGGTTTCATTGTGCACGACAGGGCCAGGCATTGTAGCTTGGTTTGGGGGTAGAGGCTGTGCTGTGCTGTGTTGGGTCTAGCGTGCCCCTTTTTATAGGAAAAAGGGGACGGAGTCTTCCTTCGCACGCTTGCGAGAAAGGACTATTTTAGGGGCCGGTCACTGGCGCATGAGTGACAGGTTAGGTTGATAGGTTGGGCACCGACTGCCAAAAGGTGTTGGGTCACTGTGTGGCTATCTTGCACGAGAAGCTTGGCTGGGGTTTGGTTATGGTTTGGTGGGTTGGTTTGCCTAAATTTATTGACCTGGCTAAGATAGGATTAGCCAATGGTCAGCCTGGCTCTGATACCAAGTCTGTCACGACCGGTTTTCCGGGTAATAAATTTCTAGAAAAGACCGTCGTGCTCATCAGCCCCAGGATTACTGTTAGCTGATGAGGCTCCAACTTGATACAGAAATTCCAAGCAGAAAATAAAATATGTAGTACAAGACCGTTCTGGCCTGTGAGTACAACAAATGGTTTCTAGTGGTTGATGGCGGAAGCGATTTGTGGATCATCAGTGTCTATGGGACTCCAATTCCCACAGGAACAGCTGACCAGGTTAACTCCTATCTTCGCGAGGCTGCTATCTCCATTGTGTGGGTTCCGGAGCTGGCATCGTGTCGCTCCTCTCCGTGCAAGAAAATCTGGCCAAGACAATAGCCAGGGACAAGCCAGTGAGTACCTTGAATGTACTCGCAAACATTATGAACACAGGTATAATATAACAATGATGTGCTGAAAATATTTTATGCTCATGACGTCAGTCACAAAAGATAAATGAACCTCTGATGCGTGCAAGCAAGTTATTTATAAAAATGCAATAACATGGTAGTATTAAAATTTATGAAATAAGTAACAAGCAATGCCACCGTCGGGCGTCTTAGGGACACCACATAAAGGGCTTTAAAAGAAATGCCACCGTCGGGCGTCTGAGCGACACCACATAAAGGGCTTTAAAAGAAATGCCACAGTCGGGCGTCTGAGCGACACCACATAAAGGGCTTTAAAAGAAATGCCACAGTCGGGCGTCTGAGCGACACCACATAGAGGGCTTTAAAAGAAATGCCACAGTCGGGCGTCTGAGGGACACCACATAAAGGGCTTTAAAAGAAATGCCACAGTCGGGCGTCTGAGCGACACCACATAAAGGGCTTTAAAAGAAATGCCACAGTCGGGCGTCTGAGCGACACCACATAAAGGGTTTTAAAATAAACAATCATAGTGAACATCCCGGAGGTAGAACCATCCCAGGGATAATAACAATAATATCACGGGTTAGTCAACAATAATAATAAGCATAATTTTCAAAAAGTCACAAGTAGTAATTCCATTTCTGGTTTAACAGTTTGACCTCCGAAGACCGACACTAAGACCGACACCGGACCATCCCAGACTGTAGTCCTTAACCATGGACACGGCTATTCGAATAGGTTTAATCTCTGCAGAGGGTGTACTCTTTACCCACGAGTAACGGATTTCTTTAGTCCATCGGGACTAATTCCGTCTACGATCTTTTTGTTGAAAACACACCTAACTTGCACACACCAGCTTAACTCACACGTGTCTGGAATCACCCACGACACCTGTTAAGCAAACTCTAAGTGGGGAGGCTACAACCTCGCGTAGCATTGAATCAAATTTATATCGCGCGCTCTAAGGGGTTGCCTCCCCTCTCGGTCCCAACCGGAAACACCCATGCCCCCGGACCAGGTGGTCTGCCTACCAGCTACAACCGGTATCTTCCACCATGGCCTCTCTGTACGGTGTGTGCTAGAAAGAGGTTGACAACTTACTGAACCGTACTCTACTTGCTATAGAGGCGAGTGGTAGTACGAAACAAGTATGGGGGTTACTAGAACAAGACTCGATCTACGGTCGACTCAGGAGGTTTAAGTATTCCCTGCATGATTAGTATAACGAATATATTTCATCCAATAGAGTCACCGCTCATATCACCTTACCATGCCATACCAGACATAACCATCCCGACGGAGACCGGCGACAAACTCATGCCTACCCAAGGCAGAGGTTTTCCCGGGTTCCTGCCGATATGCATGCAAGGCACATGAGGGTGATTATCATCACAAGTGTGTTCATTTCCAACAGCCTGGAAATCACTAATATGCACTCATGCATATGATCATACCACATGAAATAACAAGTCCTTCGAAATGCGATGGTGTTATAAATGTATCAACGATCACACCAAAATATTATGCCGGGATTCAGAATGCTTGCCTTCAATGTGTGGAAAGGCAGGGTGCACTCCAAAACTTGAAACATTTCTCCTTTCTTCAAAAATCCTATTTTAGCAATATAAAAGAATTAACACACAAAATAAAAACAGAACCAAAAGTTGTTCTGAATTTTTTTTTAAAAAAACTTAAAATAAACTAGACCAAATTTGAGAGAGGTAGGAAAAAGAATCAATTCATTTGGAGTTATATTTAAAAAGTTATAGACAGTCAAAGCTGTGGTCAAAATCTGTTTTTAAATAAAACAGAAAAAGAAAAACGTTTCAGACGAGATTACGCTTTCGGTGCAGAGGAGGCGTACTTGAGGCTTTACGCCTCCACTTAACCACGTGGACCGGCGCTGGGTCTCTGACTGTGGGCCCGCCTGGCCCACTGGTCAGGTTTGACCAGTCGCCCGCGTTGTCTCCCTCCTCTGCCCGAGTGGAGCGGGGCCCCGGCGATCATCGCCGGTGAACGGTGGCTCCGTTCGGAAAGCTGAGGCCACCAGTGGATTCAGGGGGCCGAGGTGGTTATTCCGGTAGTCGTAGGGTCGTCGGAGGTGGAGGATATCACCGGCGGCGAGCTCCAAGGCGGAGGAAAGCTTCGGGAGCAAGATGGATTTGGGGCTACGGTGGTTCTCGATCAAAATTGAGTAGGGGGATGGGTTCACGGGAGAATGGGGAAGTTTCTAGCGAAGAGAATGGAGAGGGGGAGGCCCTGGTGGTGCCGGAATGGCCGGGGCAGTGGCGGCGGCAGGAGTTACCGGAGATGGGGAAGAAGGCTCTCCTGGGTCGATTGGCGAGCTGGGGAAGCATCATTGGGGTGGCCTGAGGTTGCCCGTGTGCGGGAACGGCCCGGGGCGTCCATTTATAAGCGAGGCAAGGCGGTTCCGCGGTGGCCGTGGATAAGCTTCCGGCGAACCGACGTTCTGTAGCAGCAGGGCATCGTGGCAGCGACGAGCGCTAGAGGACATGGCTGTGGATGAGCTCGCGCTATTCCAGGGGCCAGGTGGCGAGCGGGAGGAAGGTTCGGCGGCGCCGACATGGGCAGAGGCTGTAGGGCGGCGGCGGCGGCTAGTGCTTGGCCTGCCGGGCGCGGCGAGGGGCGGCTTGGCGCGTAGCTGTGAGAAGGGGAGCGCGTGGCGTGATGCCGCGGAGCGAGCCAAAACCGTGGGGCCAGCGTGTCGGCTCGGCGCATGGGTCGTGCAATACGCGCGCTCTGGGCGCGTCCCGTGCACGCACTAAGTGTGCTCGACGACATGCCAGAGCATGCTAGAGGTCGCGGTTGAGGCTGGGGGTTAACAGGTCTAGGTTTGGGCTTGCAAGGAGATCAGTGGACAAGCTGGTTTGGTCAGGGGATCAGGTTCACAGTGCAAACCAAAACTCATGTCAAAACTGGTCATGCCTACAGGGTGCTCGATAGAATGCCACATGCACCTAGGCAACTCTTGGGGTGGCCAAAACTTCCAGGTTGGGGTCTCTTCAGATGTACAAGAGGGTGGTGAGGTTAGTTTGCCAAAAGCAGAAACTTGCTAGTGCAAGTTTTACAAAACTTCAATTCTGGACAGGAAATAAATAGCATTATTTCATGAACCAAAATTAATCCAATGGTTGCATGCTCCTGGATTTAGGGGTTTGGTAGGGCTGTCTACAAGTAGGAGAAAACACAAGATCTTTGGAGCAAAATTAAATAGGGTTGCAGTAGAAATCACAAGGCTGGACCAGAATGAAAAAGAGGATGATTCACTCAAAATTTTCAAAGAACAGCACTAGGTTTTTGCATAATGTTGAATCATATGCTACTACCAATATCCCATAATTTTGGTGGAGGCTAGAAAGAATTATTTAAATGGGTTGTAGTGCAAATTGCACTCTGGACCAGAGAAGGAAAATTGAGTGTAGAGCTCAAAATATAACATGAATAAAATATATTTTTGCACAAAAGTGATTTAGAGACATCACATGACATCTCGAAATTTTGTGGGAATTTTAAGTGAATTTATCCAATGGTTGTAGTTCAAATATGGCCATATAACCTTGAAAAACCATTTTTAAGAAAGTAAAGATCAAGCAACTTAATTATTTAATTAGTTATATTAAATAAGGGAAAGTTTCTCTTGACAGATTAAATAAGTCCAATGACATATTTGGAAAGTTTTCTCTTTGGGAAAAACTCATCATAACAGGGAAGGAAATGATTTAAAAATCAAAATGGAGCTCAGAAATCCAAAGTTTTAATTCCTGGCAAAAAATTTAATAACTAAAACCTGGTTAAATTTTTGGCGTGTTACATCCATGATGGAAAAAACTGTGGTAGAAGCGAGGGGGAGGAAAAATTCGGGGGATTGCCGGTTACGGTGGGAGGTCGGGGGCCGAGCGATGCGCGTTTCTCTCGTACACGTACGCGCATGTGTGCGAGGCGTTGGCTCTAACTGAACCCGAGCGAGGCATTGGGCTCTAACTGAACCCGAGCGATTGCACTGCAGGCTACGCGTTACTGAACCCGAGTGATCGATCAATGGCTGTTAACTGAACCCGATGGAGCGATTCCTTCGCTACTGCTGCTAACTGAAGCCTATCGATTGGATGAACAGTGAGCGTTGCAGGGGGGTGGATGAACAGTGAGTGGTGGCATTGCCTCTGGATGAATAGGACCCCGTTGTGTGGAGGGCTGGATGAACAGTAGACGGTAAAGGGGTGGCCGTGGAGGGGTGGTTGAACAGGACGCCGTGGTGTGGAGGGATGGATGAACAGTAGACGGTGGAGGGCTGGAATAGCAGTAGACGATGGAGGGTTGGTTGAACAGTAGCCGATGGAGTAGCGCGCCCTGGAGGCTGGATGAACAGGAGCCCGTGGAGGCTGGAGGAGGTCGACGGTAGCCCGTGGAGGCTGGAGGCGGTCGATGGTGGAGATGAACAGTATCTCGTGGAGTCCTGTTTTGCGGTACGCCACACCCCTCCTGATGAACAGGACCCCTGTTTCGACTGTAGCGCTCCAACACAAGTCCGTTTCGTCCGTTTTGCGATACGCCGCACCCCTCCCGATGAACAGGACCCCCGTTTCGACCGTAGGAGGTCCGTTTCCTCCGTTTTGCGGTACGCCACACCCCTCCCGATGAAGAGGACCCCCGTTTTGACCGTAGGAGGTCCGTTTCCTCCGTTTTGCGGTACTCCACACCCCTCCCGATCAACAGGACCCCCGTTTCGACCGTAGGAGGTCCATTTCCTCCGTTTTGCGGTACGCCACACCCATCTTGATCAACAGGACCCCCGTTTCGACCGTAGGAGGTCCATTTCCTCCGTTCTGTGGTACGCTAGGCCTCGTTTCTATCGTCTGTTCCGTCCAAGCCGGTTGGCTCCCACGCGTTCCATTGCCTCCCGATGAACACGACGGATTCCGTTGCCTCCCCATGAACACGACGCATTCCGTTCCCTCCCCATGAACATGACGCATTTCGTTTCCTCCCCATGAACACGAGCCTTCGCCGTACGTATGTGCGACTAAGCGTTCGAGACCCCGCCCGTATGTACACATATGTGGCCGTATTTTATTTCTTGCACCCTGGGCGTTGTACGTACGTGTACATGCTACGTGCGCGCCTCTACTACGACATGTGCGCGCCTCTACATCGACCAGTATGTACGTACGCATTCGCGACCAGAATGACAACGCTACGTACGCTTCGACCAGGTGGGTCCCGACTGTTAGGCACTTCCTTGCGTGCGAAGATGTAGCTGGTGGGTCCCAGCAGTCAGGGGGGCGAATCGTTTTTTTTGCACGGACGCACTTCCTTACATGCGAAGATGTAGCTGGTGGGTCCCAGCAATCAGGGGGCGAATCATTTTTTTTTCCAGACGCACTTGCTTGCGTGCGAAGGTGTCGCTGGTGGGTCCCAACGGTCAGGGGGGCGAATCGTTTTGTTTTTTTGCCCGGACGCACTTCCTTGCATGCGAAGATCTAGCTGGTGGGTCCCAGCAATCAGGGGAAACGTTTTTTCGCGAAATACAGTGGCCCGTCCGGTGGGTCCCAGCTATCAGGTGGAGGAATCATTATTTTCCGCGTAATAAGGAGGCACTTCCTTGCTGCGGCCGTGGACCCAGCTGTCAGCCTCTCCACGTACAGTCCACGTCTGATGGAAGTTGTTTCGTGACCACGTTGACCATGCTGCGCCGAGAGCACAAGGGCGGTGGACGACGGTGAGGCCTAGGAAGGGGACGACGGGGAGCTGGGGAAGACGCGGTAGTGGAAGCCCGCGCGAAGAGGTGTGAGGCTGCCATCACCGCAGGGCCTGGCCAGCGGTGGGAATAGTAGGGGGCGGTGAGGCTGCCATCCCAGCAGTCAGGGGGGAAACGTTTTTTTTTTGCGAAATAAGGTGGCCCGTCCGGTGGGTCCCTGCTGTCAGGTGGAGGAATAATTATTTTGCGCGTAATAAGGAGGCACTTCCTTGCGGCCGCCTGGACCTAGTTGTCTGCCTCTCCATGTACAGTACTCTTCCGATGGAAGTCGGTCGTTGACCATGTTGACCATGCCGCGCCGAGAGCACCAGGGTGGTGGTCTGAACGACTTCGAGGCCTAGGAAGGGGACATCGCGGAGCCGGGGAAGACGCAGCAGTGGTAACCCACGCGGAGAGGAGTACGAGGGTTCACTGGTTCAGCTGCGGTGTGAGGCTGCCGTCGCCGCAGAATAACAGGGGGTGTGGGTGAGTAGAGGGATGGCCTGGCCAGCGGTGGGAGTAGTACGGGGCGGTGAGGCCTCCGCGGCATCACAGCCGGCCACGGGAGGCAGGAGCACGCGACACGACCGGCGCTGCTTTGGGCGGCTGGAGCAAGAAGACCAGAGGTTGAAGAAGCACTACGGCCGTTGGATGGACATCGTACGATCACTGCAGCTAGAATCGTTTATATTGACTAAGTTGACAAAGCCCTTGGTACGCGTCAACTTAGTAGGCCCACAGCTCGGATTTGGCAGAGAACATATAGCCCATTTGCGATTTGTAAGAATGTACAGCCCATTTTTCAATTCTAATGGAATTTACTACAGCCCATTTACAGTTTGTTAAAAGTACAGCCCAACTTCTAGCTAGGACAACGATTAAAAGTACAGCCCATTTACAGTTTGTTAAAAGTACAGCCCATTTATATTGACTAATGAATTCAAAAAAAAATCCCACATTTTGATGGGATCCGAAATATTTTTATCCGAAATTTCTAGTCAGGTTAAATATAATTTCAAAATAAAGTTGTATCACGTTAAAATCCAACGAAATATTGCTCGTGCAACAAGTAATGAAATTAAAATTTCCAAATTCCAAAAATAATATATTGTTCTAACTAATTATGTGTTTGGTGCATAGTAATTGCCCAGTTATTATAAATACATCCCATTTATTATTTCTTAACCATTTTCTTGTTAAGCCTAATGCATACCTCCTAGGAAACTTTGCAGCCCAGCGGGGCGGATAACAAGTTGACCCGAATATTGTGTACAACTGTCGGCCCAGTTGCATTGCTGATGTTGAAAAAAAGGCATGTGTAGTACAGTACAACCTAACATGGTTACTCAGCCCAAATTCAGCGACGCCGGAAAGGCCCAAACAAGGCTTCTGTACAACTTTTTGAAGTCACTAAGCTCAATTAATAACTTAAGAAAAAAGTTAGATTACAGTGGAACCTAATTAAAAGCTGTCACGAGCAAATAAATAATTCAACGGGTCCCACTTGTGCATGTGCGTCTGTGTGTGTGTGTGTGTGTGTGAGAGAGAGAGAGAGAGAGAGAGAGACCCATCGGTCGATGCTCGTAAATACCTCTTTCAGCCATATGCATTGTTGATGCTCAATAAAAACTTATATAGTTGACACAATCATATAGAACATCATAGCACACTGAACTTAAATACAAAAATTTCACGCAGGCGGCACAATCAGGATGGAAGCAGTGGATCGCTATGGGAAGGGCTATGTTGAAACCAACGAAATCATACATAATGGTTCATTGTCTTTATAAATGATGGGGAAATATCTTGAATGTTGTGCAAAGAAATCAGACAGACAACACAATAAGTTCTGCTAGCACATTAAGTTGACGTACAGCCCTTTCTAAAAAAAGTTCAGGTACAAAATTAGAACAGCTCACAATCAAATGTACTGGCATATCAGTGCTTCAGACCCATAGCTCGGATTTAACTAGTACTATCTGACAAGATTCAGTTGTTACCTCAAATTAGAGCACATCCAGGCAGCCAGCCCTGCCTCTTCTCCCAAAGAAGCAGTGGCCTCCGCCGCGCGATGGAGTAGGCCCTTTGCCATCCATCGTTCTGAGCAACACGGGGAAAGTCTGATGTTGACTCCTGTAATTGACGTCGTCGACGGACCCAGGCACCAGCGGCGGCGGCAGGACTTCGATTGATGGATTGACCACTTCTTCGACATGCACGAACAGTCGATACAGGTACATCCCTAATGTGGTCCGCGGCAGCCTTGGTGGCGACAAATAGTACAACCCCAGTTCCTGCACCGGTATCTCAACACCGATCACCTTCGGTATGGTGGACGGCTTCTTCATCCATGCCATAACAGTTAGAGTCCAGCTGTCTGGAGGAACAAACATACTTACGAGCTCACCTCCAAGGTCGTTGATAAGCTCGTTCATGGACTCTCTGTTCCAAGCACGTCGAGGCATGCCGTGGAAGGTAAGCTTTGTTAAAAACTCAAGCTCAGAGGGCACCGAGCCTCATCCTGGGTGCCACCGATCAAAGCTCACCAGCGCGCCATCGCAGAAGAAACGTCGGGAAGATTCGAACACACGACTGTAGTCGAAAGTTGTCCGGAACCTGACGAAGAAAGAAGCCGGTGGCGGAAAGACTTCGATGAGCAAGTCACTTATTTGGATGTCGTGCGCAATGCCAAGAGCTTTGAGATGGTCGTCCGGCGAGACGGGAGGCCGGTCGCCATTGATGGTTACCATCAGCACTTTGCCGGCAAACTGGTCGTCAAGCGCCGCCATGCCACTATTGAGTGACAGCACGCAGCGACCGAAGGCAGGACGGACCTCAGGATCTCCAGCTCGGAGATCCGCGTTGACCGGCGACAAGAT
>NC_041383.1:694085622-694111003 GCF_002162155.2 Triticum dicoccoides | reverse complement strand
GGGAGACAGGGGATGAAAACGTAGCATGAATTTCAAGCACGCGCCAATATGCTCTCGGCGCGCAAGTGCATGAAAACATCGGTGGCGCCAATATGCCCAGCCTTTTTTTCAGGATCTTTTGAGAGCCCGGCCCGAGAGTCATAATTGACCTGTTTGGCATTGCGTTACTACTCGGCCCATATTCAACGACACCTTACTGGCCCAAGCAAGTGTACATCATCGAAAAGGCAGTGAGCTCAAATTATATAACTTGAAAAAAAAGGAGATATACTCTGAACACTGGAGAATGGTGATGCCCTCATTTAGCCCACCAGTAGTTCGAGACAATAAATAGTTCAAAACAACGATATATACAGCATTCAAACACTGACTAGTGACTACTACTGACATAAACAACAAGACATGATAATTCATAAGAAGTCTTGCTACACCACCAAAACGTACCCATCTGCAGCGCTCAGACTCTCGTGATCCAGACGAGAATGACATTCTAAACAGAAGCAACTATTACATAGAAAGAGTGACATAGACGAGGATGACCAAATGACAAGGAATATGCATAACAAAAGAAAGAACTACCCATCCAGAACTAGCAGCAAAGACAACAAAGTCATTTGAAGAGATGATCCAATACCATCATAATTTGTAGCCCCGCTTCAGCGACCAGTGATCCGGAGACACCAGTACACCACCCTTTCGATGCAACAGCCCAGTTACCTATCAACCTGAAGGCTTGAACCGCATCACTGCCTGTCGTAATTGAGACATCCAAGGATCAAAGTTAATACGGATGCCTTTGTCATTCTCACCTTCTTTTGGCTGCAGGCTGTATCATTGACAATCATGGGAGTTTGCTCCCGAACTCCTAGGGCTTGCCGTGTAGACACAGTTTTCCATAGCAAACAGAGCCTCTCTGCCATCAAGGTCCTTGCCAACGGTGATCTCCTGGTTAATCGGATAATTGAGTCCGAGACACAGAGAGTGTGAACCAAGGTTGTTTACCCACCTCCAACTAAAAAAATCCTAAAGGCCCCAACAAGATGGTATCCTGCTCATATGACGTAATAGCCACTGTCCAGATAATCACGTATTACACGGTGCTTGTATATAGTGGGTTTTTGCAATATAACTTTTCCGGCTCATGTATCTGAATGATCATCAGTCTTTTGTCGTCGTCTGATCGAGCGAGGAACCAGTTGTGCTTCCCTGTTTTTGGCAAAGGTGGTGTAATTACAAAGGGCGGTAACTGTAGGGACACTGCATCATATCAAAAAGGACGGGCGTTGTTAATGTAAGATCAGCATTGTTCAGAGTATGAGTAGGATAATGCAAGAAACAACATTGATATGTCCCTGTTGGAACTGGGAGGAAAATACAGGGAAATGTATACTGGGTTCAAAAATATAGAAGTTCCATGCATGGTTATACTCATGTTATCTCGCAATCGATTCTTCACAGGAAAATACCATGTCATGCATGTTATGTAATCATGTTCTGTCCTCACAAACAAATTCTTCAAGGTAGCTAACAGAACATGCATTGTTATATACTCATGTTCTGTGGGAAAAAAATTTGTGAGGATATTATTCTAGCCATTGATTGCTGAAGGGCGAATATAGGTATGTACACATGGTAAGCGTTGCAGGATTTCACTACTTCCGAATATAGAGTTCTCCATATGCACATTTACTTCCCTAATGTATGGTTAGATGAAACCAACAGTGTGGTGCATGTTTCTACATCATGAAAATGAGGAAACTAACATGGCCATTGATACACACTCATATTTAGTAGTAGTATATAGATTACTGTAAAATAAGGATAATATCCATATATTCCTAACCGTTTGATTATTCAGGGTACAAATTGGCTGTAATGACATGGTCACAATCGCATGAATTAACACATTCCAAATATAGCTGATTTACGGCGTCTCTAATATATTGCCATAGTTCTACTCAAATTCTGCTCAAACAGGGATATGCCAATCATCACAAAAAGTTCAAACAGTGTCATGGCGTCATCATTAACATGAGACGGAAACAACTTACATGCACTATCCCAGCAATATGTGGTGCCATCTGCTTTGTCGATCGTGTAGATGATGCCATTGTGTTAAATAGCATCACAGAAGTGTGTATCAGCTTTGACGATGATCCACTGCGAGCCGAGTTGTCTCCAGCTAAAAAAGGCATCGGCATAAAGATAGGCGAGTCCGCGGTCGAACAAGGCAATTAGCTTGAAGTCTGTGTAATTCGCATGTCGTGTGGGTACTTGCCAGATTACAATCTTCTGCAAAACAAGATCCGTCCAACTGATGTAGTAACCTAGATGACTTGGACCGCGATGGTAATACTCTATATAATCCAACGGAGGAAGGATAATCTCATGGGAGGTCTGGAAGTTCACAAGCACCAACTTTTTACTGTCTTCTCTGAAGGCAGCCATCCAGTGGGAGTTCATGCCGACCCAGTACATACCTGCCAAGAAGTTTCGGGCGATGGTGATCGGATCGATGTCGAGGGAAATGATGTACGGAGACACACTACATACCTGCAAAGAAGTTTCGGCTAATGGAGATTGGATTGAAGTGGAGGGGCATCATGCACGCCTCCGTATCATGGTGAGCCGATCTCGCAAGACCAGATAGCAGCAAGTAGGGTGTCTTGAAAAGCTTAGGCCTCGCTTCGACGATGGCCGTGTGCATGTCCCTCGAGCATGTAGCTAGCCGCAGGGCGGTCAACGTATCCATACAGGAACAACAGAGGTCGAGGATGTCACTGGGGAGATTGCTCCAATCGCGGCTCATATGGATGCTGTGCGGTTCGCGTTCGGCCATGGTGGAGTTTGTAAGAGGGCTTGATTTACGAGGGAGAAGGATGTCGGTGCTGGAGCGGATAGCGAGGGAATAGTGGTACTGGGGGAGGCGAGTGAGGCGACGGTACACGGGGGCACAGTGAGATGGAGACAGAGAAGGAGATGGAGATGGAGTGGTGCTATGGGAGCGGAGAGGGAGACGAGGCGAGGCGCCAATGTGCTGTACACCGGCTGTGACAGACTGCACAATGCACAGGGTGAGGCTGACTTTGGTAACCCGAACACGCCGCCTCGACTGGACTAGTGTCAGGCGCATGGTGTTGTCACTTCATTGTGAGGATCGGATGAATAGTATTTTGACCATCAAGTGTACCACAGTTGTATTACTACTAGTAGTAGTAGTAGTAGGAACATGAGTACTCCAGTATTGTATAGCGGAAATAGGTCTCTCATGCTAGCATGCCTGTTCACTTCATCGTTCAGGTATCATCCATATTGCGAGCAGAACCAAATTCTTGTGCATGCCCAATCAACGCCCTGCCGCGATGCATGGAGTGGTCGTTCTGTTGCATCAAGGACGGCATGCAGATCGTTCCACCCTTGAGAAGAGGAAAAATGGAAAGGTAGAACGCGACAGCAAAGGAAGAGAACGCTGGCTAACGAGGCTGGGAGGGGATCGAGCAGGAAGTTAATGCTCCATGCCTAAAGGTTTTGGGAAAACCTGATTTTCATAAGGTGACTTATACTCACCTAAACGGAGGGAGTATTCCTTAACCAGAGAATGTTGTGTTTCCCACTCACGCACTCAAAAAAAACTACGACACATTTTTTATCTGTTTGCATAGGTCCCACCTATCAGGAAGGACGGGCACGTACACGAACATGTATGACTCCTCAGTCTACCCGCATAGCCTTTTCGTTTAGTCTACCTAGCCATCTAATCAACTATCTGCATGCCACTTCTCCCATTTACTTCTCCATCGGGAACCGATTCGCCTCGGCTTCTTCACCTCCCCTTCGTCTTCATTTGCATCCAAACCCCACTGCGTTCACATTGTTTTAACCTCTTTAAATAATCATCTACTACTTCAGTTAGACTAGCCATCTAATCCTAATTCTCCAAACCATAGCCCTCCGTTCCAGCGGTTCCAAATGGCGAAAGAGATCGCGATGCAGGTTTTTAGCGTCCAACATGTTCTCGTCGAAGGATCGATGTGCATAGTTGCCACCGTCACCGTCAACCCAAGGGTTGTTCGGCAGTGGATCAACAATGTACCCAACTCCCTCGAAAAGGTAGAGACGAGTGTCATCGGTCTCGACACAGAGTACACGAAGCATGCCCCTGGGGAGATCCAGCGCGCCGCCGTCCTTCAGCTGTGCCTCGAAAATGATGTTTTGGTGTACCACATCATACACTCGCCCTCCATACCAGGTGAGCTTCATGATTTCTTGTCTCGGGAGGACGTATACTTCTGTGGGGCAGCCATCGAAGGGGACAAACAGAAGCTGGAGCCGTACAACCTTGATTTGAAAAGCATCGCTGACCTACAAACCAGAATCAAAATTCATGTAGAAGATTGTGCTAAACAGACACCATCCCTATTCGACGTAGCAAATTTTGTGCTCGGTACAAATCTTCAGAAGGGTGACAAGACGTCTGGATGGGAGAATTATCCCTTGACATATGAGCGGATAAAATATGCTTCCCTCGATGCCCGTGTGAGTTTCGAGATAGCTACAAGGTCCAAAGAGCTTGTTGCGAAGCCGTCTCCCACAGAGAATGAGAAGAAGAAGAAGAAGAAGAAGAAGAAGAAGAAGAAGAAGAAAACGCTACACCAGCAGGAGGGCATTATGGATGGATGAACTATTTCCTCTCTTGTAAAAAAAATTATTCCCTCTCGGTTTATATTGATATAGATGGACTATTTCGATGGTCTGCATGTCTTTGGAACAGAGTAGTAGCGTGGGTCCGCTTGACTATAAGGAACTATTTATCCGCATATATAGCTTTCTCTGCTACTCCTTCCAGTGATCGGTATGCAGTGCATGTGTCCGTAGACATGACAGCTTGTCCATGGAAGTTAAACTACGGCGACCATCACGTTTCATCTCGTGATTCCCACGACGCCTCTCCAACCCACAGCACCACGCCCCCCGACGTGCGCCTCACCCCTCTCGGCCGCACCGCCCCTCTGCCTTTGTGTGCATGACATGTGGGCCACCTAAAATGCGGTGACCATCAAGTTTCTACCACAGCCACCCGCGATTCCCACGACGCCGCTCGAACCCATGAAACCACACGTCCCCCAACCTACGGCTCACCCCTCTTGGCCCCACTGCCCCTCCGCCTTCGGGAGCATTACATGTGGATCAGTCACCTATCGGGTCCACATGTTATTGACTCAAAGGTAGGTGTAGTAAGGCGCTGAAGCTCAGTCCCGACGGCCCTAAGAGGGAAATGTAACTTCTGCGCCAGGGCTTGTGGTGCTCCCGTAGCACGAACTCCTGCCAAACTTGAGATTTGTCTCTTACTATACATGCACGCAACGATTTAATGGACATTGTAATCTCAACATGTGATGGGGAGCTCTAAATTTGAATTTGAAACTTATAAAATGAAAAGATTGAAAACAAATAAACTGGGAGAGAGGGAGTATATCATAGGATGTGTCCCATACAAAATAAGTCCCCTGGTTTGTCACCGCGAAGATGCGGTTAGAAAGGAGCACATCGTCTTCCTACTCGTACGGCAACAAATCGGCCGCAGATAGCATGGTCCGCCTTTGACCGCCATGTGCAAGGTTCGTGCTATCTTTTATTCAATCTCACCATGGTTCCATCGTACCAATTCATGTGGTGGCCCGTTGCATGGCTGATCCCAATGTTGGACAAAGGTTCTACGGGAACGGTGTCACCGTTGTAAATGTTGTGCAAATTGATGTTGGTACCCTACCGTACATATGCAAGCCAATCTCCACTCGCACTGAGCCTAGCCTGTGAAACAGTGGGCAGGGGAGAATTAGGAAATGGACACGAAAGTAGTCTTTAGAATGATTTACTATGTGATCAAACTCATCTTACCTGCTCATCGGAGGAAATCCGAGTGCCCCTCAACGTCGGCATCTCAAGGGGCGTCAACTTGCAACTACGGCCACGCCACGCTAGAGAGACCCCTAAGGAAACATCCTCGTGCGTTCCATGGAACATCAAGATGCATTTGTATGAGTAGTTTATCTTGTGAGAGATAAGGATGAACGAGGGAAGGCCTCTAGAGATAGAGATGGACACTACTACTACCAATGTGCTGGCCCATGCATTGCAATGGATCCAAACTAGTAGAATAATACATGTTCACGTACTTGAAATATAAACACTCTAGTTTTTATATACATGTGTCAACAGACACGACAGCTTGTCCATGGAAGTTGAACCACGGCGACCATCACGTTTCTTGTTTCTACCACTGCCACACCCACACGCGATTCCCATGACGCCGCTCCAACCCACGGCACGACGTCCCCCGACGTGGACATGGATCCTCTGACGTGGCTAGCACTGCCTTGCCCTGCCTTTCCTTCGCTGATAGGTGGGACCCACGCTTATGGGTCCCACATGTCAGTGACAGAATGGTACGATTGTTCGTGCCCCTCATCCCTCTCGGACCCACCGCTCCTCTACCTTTGTGTGTAAGACATGCGAGCCAGCTGAACTGCGGCTACCATCAACTTTCTACCACAGACACACCCGATTGGACACGGTTTGCCTGCTCCGCTGCTGAGGGAGTCCAGGACTAGGGGGTGTCCGGATAGCCGAACTATCATCATCGGCCGGACTCCAAGACTATGAAGATACAAGATTGAATACTTCGCCCCGTGTCCGGATGGGACTTTCCTTGGCGTGGAAGGCAAGCTTGGCGATACGGATATGTAGATATCCTACCATTGTAACCGACTCTGTGTAACCCTAGCCCTCTCTGGTGTCTATATAAACCGGATGGCTTTAGTCCGTAGGACGAACAACAATCATAACATAGGCTAGCTCCTAGGGTTTAGCCTCCTTAATCTCATGGTAGATCTACTCTTGTAACACACATCATCAATATTAATCAAGCAGGACGTAGGGTTTTACCTCCATCAAGAGGGCCCGAACCTGGGTAAAACATCGTGTCCCTTGTCTCCTGTTACCGTCCACCTAGACGCACAGTTCGGGACCCCCTACCCGAGATCCGCCGGTTTTGACACCGACATTGCTGCTTTCATTGAGAGTTCCTCTATGTCATCACCGATAGGCTCGATGGCTTCTTCGATCATCAACAACGACACAGTCGAGGGTGAGACCTTCCTCCCTGGACAGATCTTCGTATTCGGCGGCTTTGCACTGCGAGCCAATTCGCTTGGCCATCTGGAGCAGATCAAAAGCTACGCCCCTTGCCGTCAGGTCAGATTTGGAAGTTTGAACTTCACGGCTGACATCCGCGGGGACTTGATCTTCGATGGGTTCGAGCCACAGCCAAGCGCGCCGCACTGTCATGACGGGCATGATTTAGCTCTGCAGCTGGATAGTACCCTGGAGGCCGCACTCGAGCCTGCTCCGATCTTCAATTCGGAGCCGGCTGCGCAGATCGAGGACGGATGGCTAGACACCGCCTCGGGTGCTGCAACCTCTACGGCGATAGAGCCGAACACTAACCTTGTCCCTCATGAAGCTTGTGACTCTGAGGTGCCAGACTCCTTGCCGGACTCCGAACCTCCCGCGCCCCCTCCGATCGAATCCGATTGGGCACCGGTCATGGAGTTCACCGCAGCGGACATCTTTCAACACTCACCTTTTGGCGACATCTTGAGTTCGCTAAAATATCTCTTGTTATCAGGAGAGCCCTGGCCGGACTGCGGTCAGGATGGTTGGGATGCGGACGACGAAGAAATTCAAAGCCCACCCACCACCCACTTAATAGCCACTGTCGACGATCTAACCGACATGCTAGACTACGACTCCGAAGACATCGACGGTATGGACAACGATGCAGGAGACGACCAAGAACAAGCGCCTATCGGGCACTGGAAAGCCACCCCAACTCACGACGTATACATGGTGGATACACCAAAAGGAAGCAATAATGAGGAAAAACGGGATACGGTGAAGGACAACTCCACCAGGAAACAACTAAAGCGGCGACGCAAGCACCGCCCAAAGTCCTGCCTCGATAAAAACGGTACCCATACAGACCCGGCCCTAGAGCAGGGCGAAGCAGTGGATGGCAAACACGCAACCAAGCAATCATCCGAACACGCTGAACTAGACAAGCAACCCATCCTCGGCGAAAACAAGGGCCTAGACGATCTCACGCCGAACACATCACCAGAGCATAAGAACCTTCATAAAAGGCTCGTCGCTACTGCAAGAAGTTTGAAGAATCAAAAGCGGAAGCTCAAAACAGCAGAGGACGCACTCAGAATGAGAAGGAGCAAAGTACTCAATACCGCAGATAAATACGATGCTAGTCGCCAGGCAAAGAGTTACCCGAAGCGCAAGTTGTTGCCCGAATTCGACGAGGAGGCCTTAGAGCCCCCGCAGTCAAAAAAGAAAGAGGCCGCCTGGCCGGATAGACGACCAGATGGCAGCCTAAGAGCAGCAAGGGGCTCCGCACACAAGCCGGCACACGATCAGCATAAAGATCCTCAGAAAAAGGATGACCCGGTCAGGTCTATCTATGGGCCAAAAAAGAAGACTCCAAGAAGCAACACAACCCGCCGAGCGTTTGAAGACAACGGCACACCTAAATACAGGGGATAGACCCTACCAAAATTTGTTGTAGCAGCACTTCCTTCAAAGGAGCGACGCCAGGCCTTTAAGCCGATGGAACAAGCTCTGCACCACTAGAGGTCGTGTCCGGTTCATCCAACAACCTCCGTCGCGAAAAGCTCACTCTCCATACCGCCCCATTTCACAGTGGCCCTCAAGCACTAGTGGGACCCAAAGCTTTCGCCCGCTTTAACGCAATAACGCATTGCGCGTCTCTTCCGCTTAAAATGCCCGGTCCACGCAACATAATCTTATTGAGTAACTCCGAGTGTTCCTCAACCACGGAGAACGTGAGCCCGCCTTGACAGCCACACACTAATCCGACCTTGCAGGTCAAAGCCCCTAAAAATAGGTCATTCAGACCTCGGACACGGTTAGGCGAGTCTGGCATAAATAAACAAGGGGCTTCCCAGCCGCATACGCCTTTACAAGGGGCTGCGCATTTAAACGATGAGAGCCAATAAAGCTCAACTTTATTCATCTTCCAAATTATACTTTATTTTAAATACAACCTTTGAACGATATTTTTTCCAAACTAAGTCCTTCTCTTTTATAGATGAAGCACGTGCTACACCCGTCCAGGATACAGCACAACGGAGACACAGGTGCAGACGTGCAGCAGGGACCCGTCGCAAGGATTCTTTTCAGATTAAGACCCTGCGTAAACCTTTCTTACTGTCTCTTGTTGATACACATCCCCCAGTTTTCTACCATAACCGAGGAGGAGGCTGGCGTTTTGGCATCGGTCGCGTTAGAAGTTCCCGCCTGTACCTGGACACTAGGGGCTTAGGGCATTGTTCTGCCCGGTATCATAAAGACCGAACACCTCAGGGAGTGTTCGGCATCTCGAGTTAGGCCTTATATGCATCAGCTCCGAATCGTGTCTTTGGTTAAATGTTGGGTTTTCCCGGCTCCTGTGTTTTGCTGCCTTACGTTCCGCTCCATCGGCTAACGCGGCACCAGGAGAACTACTGCGATTGTGCCTCGGTTCGGCCGGGCGAGCACCTCAGTAGACAAAGCCGAAAAGTGACTGTCATGATATAGCGAGAGACTGGTCAACCACTCGATCGACTATTGGAATATTTAGAATTCCTCCGCTTTGACGAAGGACCGCTTCCCGGTCAGGCACATACGCGCCCCAAGTTCGGAGAGCACAGTGCCTCTAGGGGCTATATATTAGCCCCACCATCGAGCTCCTATGGTTAAGTGAAAGTGATAAAGCATTATAGTCTAGTTGCCTAGTTTGCTATGCTATCACCTCCTTCAAAGGACCAAGACGTTGGATTAAGTGTGAAAAAGTGCTTTTTTTGCAAACACCCCCGCACCATGTGCGTGGGGGCTGAAGCCAAAGACTGCAACTTTCAGGTTATTCATACATATACGGCCGCACAGGAGATAGTTCAATACTTGAACGCACAAGTATAAAAAGCTATGGCATTATAAACATAATCTCAAAAACCATACACGTCATTTGAACATGACATCTTTCGAGCACTGCGACTCTATTACACGAGCGCCCTGCAGGACTTACTCAAAATAGTGCTCGACGGGTAATCGGCTTTTGTCTGAACCCCGGGATGCAACAGCGGTGGCATCCATGTCTGCCCAGTATGTTTTCACACGGGCGAGAGCCATCCGTGCACCCTCTATGCATGCCGACCGCTTCATCGCCTTGATATGCGGCACCGCCTCAAGGAATTGCTGCAACAAGCCAAAATAACTCTTCGGCTTGGGCCTTTCCGGCCACAGATGAGCAACCACATCCGTCATGGCAAGTCCGGACAATCTATTCAGCTCAGCCCACTCCGCTAGCCGATCAGCCAACGGAAGTGGACGCTCCGGACTATGGAATTGAGACCAGTAAAGCTCTTCCATTTCGTGATCCTTCTGGCTTCGGAAGTGCACGACCGCGTCCGCCGCACTCACCGCCAAGTCCAGATAAGGATCCTCCGCACCACACAATTGGCCCAACTGAGCATACTTCGGGTCCGTAAACTTCCTACACAGTATGAAGGGCTTTCCAGCCGTAATGTCTCCGGCCTGACGCAGTTCCTCCTTCATAGCCCGCATCGCACCACGGGCATCCTTGGACTTGGCGGCGGCCTTCTTCAGGTCCTCTTGCTCCACTCGGCGTTCTTCTTCAAGAACCTCACAACGGTCGGTAGCATCTTTTAATTTCAAGGCCATTCCGGCCAACTCTTCCCTGCTTCAGCAGTGAGCAGCCTTTTCGGCTTTTAGCTCTTCTGCTGCCTTCAAGGCAGCCACGTCACTTATCCTGGCTTGCTCCTTGGCTCAAGCAAGCTCTGCTCGAAGATCTTCCACAGCAGCAGCGCCATCTGCATAAAGCATACATATTGTAAGGAACGGGCAACAGCTCCCTTACTAGGCAACCGCGGAGCAACCACCTACCTTGCGACTCGTTAAGTCATTTATTGACCAGCGCGATGTCCGCATCCGCAACATCAAGTTGCCTCTTCAGTTCGGCAACTCCATCAGTCCGGCTGGCCACCGAACGTTCCGCCACCTGCGTAGGAAAGGCGACATTCTATAACTGAGATTATGATCCTTGGCATGCTATCGCTTTCGACAGCATACCAAGTCTCAGGGGCTACTATCTATACAGGGTGCACTTCATGTCCAAAACTGTCAAAAGGTATGTCACTTTTTGCGTACCTCGAACCCCGTCAGCAAGCTTCCGACAGCCTCATACAACCCGCTCTCGGCGGATCAGATCCTTTCAATCATCGTACTCATTAACGTGCGGTGATCTTCCGAGATAGACGCCCTCTTGAGCATATCCTGTAGCTCCACCAGTCGTACTCCACTAGGTGCCGGACTCTCCGGCCCCGCCGGACTCGGGGAGACCCTCCGTGACGACACCTCAGGGTTGTCCGCCCCGCCCGACGGGGCGGCAGATGGAGGCGTCTCGCTTTCCATCATCTCCGGACGAAGGTCTCCCGAAGTTGAGCTCTGCTGAGATGGGCTGAGATCCGAACTACAAGGTGAAAACTTCGGTTACCTTTGGAAATAATATAGGGGCGTTCCCTAGTACAAAATTTCCCCTTTTTACTTACGGCTCGCTGGAGGGCTGATTCCTATGGGGAGACTGTGTGGCTGGGGCCCTTCCCGGCACAGGACCTTCTGGTGCAGATTTCTTTCCCCGCTTTGAGGCCTTGGCCTCCGGGTCTTCGGAAGCAGTCCTCTTCTCCCCCTAGAAGGAGGGACTCTCGGTTCCCCCCTTACTGAAAGCCTCCTTGGCGGAGGTGGTAGTTTCCCTTTGCCCCCCTTCGCCCTTCTCCGAAGGCGCAAACTCCAACATTTTGACTAACACGGGATCCGGCGTGGTCTCAGGGAGGGGGGCCGGACACCATATCAGTTTTGCTTGCGCTATCCACTCCTGTCCAAGGGATAGCTGGTTAAAAGGCAAACCCATGATAAATAAATGGACAATGTGTCCGGACACAGGGCTACTTACATGAGTATCCGGGTGATTGCAGCTTAGGCCGGCGTCCTCGGTCAAGTCCGGACGCATCTCTTGCGATCCGAAGAACAGTTTGTACATCTCCGCGGGTGTCAAACCCATGAAGTGTTGGAGAGCTCGTGGCCCCTCCGGATTAAATTCCCACAAGCGGAGGAGGCGACGTTTGTAGGGCAGAAGGCGCCGAATCAGCATTACTTGCGCCACCACCACCAGATTAATCTCCCTTTCTTGGAGGTCTCGAATCCGGTCCTGCAACAGGGATACGTCTTTGGACGGCCCCCAGCTAAGCCCCTTGTTGACCCATGACGTCAGCCGTTGTGGAGGGACCAAGCGGAAGACGGGCGGCGGCTTCTGCCTGCTGCCCCTTGGAGCAGTGATATAGAACCACTCATGTTGCCACAAGCCGAGCTCCTCCTGAAAAGAGCCCACGGGCCATGGAGCATCGGCCCTCTTGCTTATGACCGCCCCTCCGCACTCTGCCTGACGCCCCTCAATCATCTTCGGCTCCACATTGAAGGTTTTGAGCCACAAGCCGAAGTGAGGGGTAGTGCGGAGGAAGGCTTCGCAAACGACAATAAATGATGAGATGTGGAGGATGGACTCCGGAGCCAAGTCATGGAATTCCAGCCCATAGTAAAACATGAGCCCCCTCACGAAGGGATCCATTGGGAAGCCTAAACCCCGACAGAGGTGAGACACGAACACAACCCTCTCGCCGGGCTCGGGAGTAGGAATAACTTGCCCTCGGGCAGGCAGCCTATGCGAAATCTCGTAGGTTAAGTACCTGGCGTCTCTCAGCTTTAACACGTCTTCTTCCGCGATGGAAGAGGGCATCCACCGGCCCCGTAGGTCGGAGCCGGACATTGTAGGAGGTCGAAGGTACCCGAATCTGGAGCCCTGGGTGTTGGAACTCGGGGGCGAGGGGCGGATTCGATTGAGGATTGAAGAAAAAGAACTGGCCTTGGTCTCATTATAAAGAGGAAGAATACTGAGAGCCATCCCCGTGACTGTTTGGAACCCGCCTTCAATGGAGGGGGCGTGGCAATGGGCGCAGTTGGGTTACCCACGTCCGTATTAATGGGAATCCCGGAATAAGGGGAACATGATCTCTGCTTCGACAAGACATGCCAAGGAAACCGCTTCGCTAAACGCGCTGAGGTGGTATAGTAAAAACAATTCGAGTAAAGGCTTGGTAGTGGTGTGACGTCACGCCATGAAATACGTCAGCAGATTGAACTTGTGTAAATATTATTCTTTCTATGGTGGTATGTGGAAATTATTTTGCAGAGCCGGACACTATCCTGGTGTTCACAATCTTCTATAAATTATTCGGAGGAGGAACCCGCCTTGCAATGCCGAAGATAATATGCGCGCCGGACTCGTCGTCATTGAAGCCTGGTTCAGGGGCTACTGAGGGAGTCCAGGACTAGGGGGTGTCCGGATAGCCGAACTATCATCATCGGCCGGACTCCAAGACTATGAAGATACAAGATTGAAGACTTCGCCCTGTGTTCGGATGGGACTTTCCTTGGCATGGAAGGCAATCTTGGGATACGGATATGTAGATCTCCTACCATTGTAACCGACTCTGTGTAACCCTAGCCCTCTCCGGTGTCTATATAAACCGGATGGCTTTAGTCCGTAGGACGAACAACAATCATACCATAGGCTAGCTTCTAGGGTTTAGCCTCCTTGATCTCGTGGTAGATCTACTCTTGTAACACACATCATCAATATTAATCAAGCAGGACGTAGGGTTTTACCTCCATCAAGAGGGCCCGAACATGGGTAAATCATCGTGTCCCTTGTCTCCTGTTACCATCCGCCTAGATGCACAGTTCGGGACCCCCTACCCGAGATCCGCCAGTTTTGACACTGACAGCTGCTGTGCTCCAATCAGTACTCCCGCACCATCGAATTTTCATCCAGCGGCTGTGACACATTTTCATCCATACTCCGGCCGGTTCATGTCGAACGAGTGAGTCGCGAACCACGCCACCACCATGAGAATGACATGTGGGCCAGCCGCAATTGCCTTGTGGTGCTCCCGCAGTACGAGCTCGTGCCAAAACTGGAATTTGTTTCTTACTACTACCAATTAGTACTAGTAAGGTACACGTGCATTGTACGCATGAGATTCTGGTGTTTTGTGCATTATGCTTCTACATGTCGAGTTTTCTGGATTCTAACATGTGGCAAAATCTGGTGGAATGTAAGGTTAGGCAAGTTTGATTAACTTAGGTGAGTGTTTGGTTCAAGACACACCTTAGGCAAGCCACACTAAGGCCCCACATGACATACACACAAAAAATGTGGAAAGATTCCCTTAGGCTTGCCAACTTGTGGCTCTCATTTTGAAGAACTAATAACTTTGCCTAAGCTTAGTTGTGGCAAAGTTAGTCATGAATTAAGTTCAACCATGGAGTCTTCTAGATTATACATGTGGCAGAATCTGGTGGATGATATCCAACCGCCAGTAGTGCTCGGATTTGCCATCTTTGTACCGTTGGATTGGCTTCATCAAACGACCAACTTTCAAAGTTTTTCACACACTATATAGGGGGTATAGATATAGATGTGCCGGTCCATTGCAATGGATCCAAAGTATATCTATTTAGTGGAGTGCACTCTAAACACACTATCTATTTATTTTTCTCTAACCTTCCGTAGCCATGCAACCAAGCCACATAAGCTTCATGGGTGCCCCCCACATCATATTATTCATACTACGTTGATTGAAAAAAAGATAAATCACCCAAAACAAGATCTTCTCGTTTTTTGTTCCTACGATGTTGTGTCATGCACGTATCTACTAGTAGTTGTATAGTGGTAGTACTAGTAATATAGTATTAGGAGTACAAACTTGGTAGTACTAGTAGGAGTAGTACTAGTATGGAATGCTCCAACTCTATCAACGAGCCCCGTCTGACACAAAATTTCTTGGCTTCCATGCTACAGCTAGATCTTCCCCTTGTTTCTGTTTTCCAACCCGGCGGCGGGCGGGGTGTCGGTTTGCTCAACGGCGGTCCCACATGAAAGTGAAAATGCTAGGCAGGCAACACACCTTCCCTAAGCTATGTGTCGTGCCGGACGGGTCTTGTTATACTCCCGATTCCCGGGCGTGTGGGGGTGCGACGCGAACGCGGCAGGCCTTTTCCTTTTACTAGCAATGTACCCGTGCATTGCGACGGATCCAAAGTAGTAGAATAGTAGTATTTGTTCACAAACTTGGAAGAAATCACTATTGTTTTGATATACTCCTAATATATTACTCCCTCCATACCTAAATATTTGTCTTTTTGAGATTTCAAATGGACTATCTCATACGGATTATATAGACATATTCTAGTGTTTCTAGCAAGATGCCCGCTCATTGCACGAAGTTGATGGAAAAGGTAAGCACAACTTATAAATTGACGGATGGAGTACTAGTTACAGTGATGCATATAATTAAGCAAAGGGATCGCACATGTCGCTATTGACTGTAACGACAATGCAACAGCACAATAAGAATTAAGGCCACGATGATGTGATTGCAGTGGTGGTTACAGAAGGCAAGAAGAAAGATGGATCCACGAATGTACGACCTCCTCCTCCTCAACTTAGTGCGCTAGGCCACCGACCGGCGGCTAAGGAGCGGCGGCTTTTGTGGCGAGGTCGAGGTGCTTCTTAACAAAGGCATCCAAGGCTTCCAGCCGGTTGAGGAAGGCCAACGTCGTAGCGTCCTCACTGGCCTTGTAGATACCTATGTACACAATTTTCTCGTATGCATGGATGTGTAGGTCGACGAATTCTTGTAGGGCGAGGCGCCTCGAGGCGAGCGTGACCTCGAGGTGGAAATTCTTCGTGGCGTCGGTGGGCAGTCGCAGGGCCACCAGTGCTTGAAAGAGATTCCGATCATGGAGGCCGATTAGGGTGGCAGGCAATGAGGAGCCCGGGCACGTGGGCTGGAGGAGTACGGCGATGTCATCCGCGAGCTTCTTGAGGACGGTGAACTTGTTGCTGGTGGCAACGAGCATCTGGTCCAACTGAGAGTCGTAGTTGGCGTCGACAGCGGACATCCACCAACCGGTCTCCAACACCGTCTGGAGATGATCCTTGGCGCCATGCCGCAGGCCGGCGTCATGGACCATCTGGCGCGAGCTCTTTTGCGCTTAGTATAGGTGTTTAGACAAATTCTTAGGTGCGTACGATGTGGTAGATGCATTGGAATGGAGGGGCGCCTTTATATGAGGGCAATGAGGGCAAACTGCGTTGCATTCACATCATGCAGCCTCTTTTCCTGGACCTCCTCCCATTACTTCCCTCATGCATTAATTGAAGGAGGATACATTGGCCATATCGGGAACCGCTAATCCCTCCCTTGTCCGCATTAAAGCCGTATCGGGAACTGTGCCACCCACTGTCAAATCGAATACTCCCTCCGTCTACTACTAGTATCAAATACTCCTACTAGTAAACACATAGGCGTGGTGCATTAACTCTCACGTTGTTTCTTATTTTTTGACATAAATAGAGGAATCAACCAAGAAGAGATGTGGGGCTTGTATGCATATGATACTAGTGTATGATACTACATCCGTAATGCATGGTATTATATGTTGGTATCATATAGGACTACATTTATTGACATGCATGACACAAAATAGTATATGATACTCAAGCTCCTCTTTCCTCATTTAATTCAATGACACCTCATCAAAATTGCTTAGTTGGCATGCATGATACTACCTATGATACTCCCATTACGACCAGCCTTAGTATCATGTAGTACTTTATTTATTGCCATGTACATGACACATAGTTCACGAGCGCTCTCTATATGTACCACCTTTTTTTTAATTTCAAGTTTTGCTCCATGGCGCAATCCATCGATACTACTATTGTACAGAAGTGGAGTATATACATTTTTAAAAGCGCTAGAGGGCGGGGCAGTCTAACTCGGTTGGTTTCACGAGAGGCGAGGGCCTTTGTGATTTGATGGCTCATTAATGTTGTCAAATCGAATAGTACTGCGCCACCCGCTGCACGCCCGTCACCTCCATTAAATCCCTCCGTTAAACCCGCATGCAAACCGAGAATCCTACTCCGGCCACACGTCCGTTCATGAGCGGACCGGAATTAAACGCAACACCGGCCGAGCTCCTCCCGTCCGCCCTCAGTTTAAACGAGGCCAGACGCCGGCCAAGCTCCTACTGTCTGCCCTCTATTTACACGAGGCCAGACAGGCAGCGGGCAAGAATCGCACCCCTCCACCGCTCCCCCATCTCCTCCGTCACCATTTTCTCCAACCTTCCGATGGTTTTCGATGAGCCGTTCTCCGGCATATTACCCGGCTGGGTGGCCCGCCGAGCCCTTCGGATACGGGCGAGGCCGCTCGGTGCTTCACCAACCTCGCTTGGCCCGACGAAGCCAGTTGCCGCCCTAAGAAGGTGTGTGGTTCAGCAAGTTGACGCTCCAGTTCAGCTCGATGAGGAGTGGCGAGTTGCTCCACGCCGGCACGGCGGCGAGCACGCCGATATGGGTGTTGTCGCTGCCGCGTCGTACCACGCCACCAGTGTCTGCGGTTGTCGCGCCTCCCGTGCCTGCTTCTCCGTGAGGCAGCTTCTCCGTGTCCACTGCCATCATCGAGGAGAAGTAGTTGGCGTCGACGGCGGCCATCCACCAGCCGGTCTCCAACATCGTCTGGAGATGATCCTTGGCGCCATGCCGCTGGCCGGCGTCATGGACCATCTGGCGCGAGCTCTTTTGCGCTTAGTGTAGGTGTTTAGACAAATTCTTAGGTGCATACGATGTGGTAGATGCATTGGAATGGAGGGGCGCCTTTATATGAGGGCAATGAGGGCAAACTGCGTTGCATTCACATCGTGCAGCCTCTTTTCCCGGACCTCCTCCCATTACTTCCCTCATGCATTAATTGAAGGAGGATACATTGGCCATATCGGGAACCGCTACTCCATCCCTTGTCTGCATTAAAGCTGTATCGGGAACTGTGCCACCCACTGTCAAATCGAATACTCCCTTCGTCTACTACTAGTATCAAATACTCCTACTAGTAAACACATAGGCGTGGTGCATTAACTCTCACGTTGTTTCTTATTTTTTGACATAAATAGAGGAATCAACCAAGAAGAGATGTGGGGCTTGTATGCATATGATACTAGTGTATGATACTACATCCGTAATGCATGGTATTATATGTTGGTATCATATAGGACTACATTTATTGACATGCATGACACAAAGTAGTATATGATACTCAAGCTCCTCTTTCCTCATTTAATTCAATGACACCTCATCAAAATTGCTTAGTTGGCATGCATGATACTACCTATGATACTCCCATTACGACCAGCCTTAGTATCATGTAGTACTTTATTTATTGCCATGTACATGACACATAGTTCACGAGCGCTCTCTATATGTACCACATTGCCGGCACAGTGAGCGACGAGTCGGTGGCCAGCTTCTCCGTGTCCACTGCCATCATCGAGGAGAAGTAGAACACGGGAGGCCGCGCCACTTGGGACCCATGAAGGCCACCGCCGAGGCGACGACCGCGGATTCAGGTGGTTTCTTTGCTGCTTCGTCTCTTCTGAGGACCTTCGTCGACCCCGCAAGTGTCTGACGGACATGAGGAAGACAAAGGGATCCGCGGGCGGCCATTTAGAACTAAAATAAGTCTAGATATATCCATTTCTAGGACAAGTATTTCCGGACGGAGGGAGTATTAATTATACAAGAGAGCCGGATTGGCACCTCTTAGTTCATGTAAATGTAATGAAATCCATCATGTTTATATGAAGATCCGGCTTTTTTGTACAAAATCCTTCATGCTTATATGAAATCAGTCCGTGTTTGCACAAATTTCATCTGGTTGGTTAGAGTTGTAAAAATGTATGCCGCTGGCGTTTGATGTCGTCCTCCGCGGAAGGAAGCGAGACGAAATTTGCTGGCTACCGTTGGAGATGCTCTTTATGCTGGAAATAATAGAGTGACATCCAATCCATTTGAGTTAATTGCCTGTATGATTGTCCCTCTATAAAAAGTTAATTGCATGTACAGTGTACACGTGACTTGCAGGGTGGCTACAGCTTCGTACAGAAAGTTAAAAAGAAACAAGTCCATCCATAATATTCCAAGTACTCTGTGTGTTCCACTGTCAGTACAGTAGCGAAAGAAGTATATATTAAATAAGTAGAGTAATATAAAATATGGAAATCTAAAGTTAAAAGACAGAATTCGAACTCATGTCATCGTGTTGCGAGCATCCGGCGCTAACCAGCCCAGCACATTTTTGTTCTAGACCATGCTGGAGATATATCTCCATGTCTACTCTTATATATACTCCATTCGTTCCTAAATATTTGTCTTTTTCAGATTTCAAATGGACTACCACATACGGATGTGTATGTAGACATATTTTAGAGTGTAGATTCACTCATTTTGCTACGTATGTCTTTTCAGGAAGGGGTCAGATTTGTCCTTAATTTATTTATGAGGTATCCAGATGGCACTGCACCGCCAAGAAAAGAGGGTAACATCAAAATTATGGACTACTTTTTTGAGTATGTTGGTAAGGTCCGGTCATAGTCACTTGTTGAAATCTCTAAAAAGACAAATACTCCCTCCGTCCGGAAATACTTGTCATCAAAATGGATAAAAGGAAATGTATCTAGACGTATTTTAGTTTTAGATACATCTAGTTTTATCCATTTTGATGACAAGTATTTTTGGACGGAGGGAGTAGAAAACAGAGTTGGTGATGATGGTGTGCGTGCCATCCTGCAATATAGGCCGTCGGATTTATATCTAATGGATAGGAAATAAACTATGGCAATTTTGCAAAAATATACCCACACGTCTCTCCACGTTCGCAAATAAGGCCTTCCCTCGTTCAGCCTTTTCTCTCACAAGATAGACTACTCATACAAATGCATCTTGATGTTCCGTGCAACGCACGTGCAGCTAGCTAATTTCTTTTAAAATAGTTGTTGCGATAATTGGGTTGAAGTGATATATTTTATGTCTACCCCGAATGATTTCAGATTCACTAGTAGTAACAAAGAAAAGGTTGCCTTGTTAATTAATAGAAAACAGGGTGAAAACTATCACATGAGGCCGGTAAAAACAAGGCACACTGGGTTCAGCGTCATCGTCACTACAGTTGTGCGCGCGCGAGAAGTCTACATATCGAGGGGGCTACCGAGCGAGGCACTGAGACACAATGTTTGAGAGAGAAACCAATTGACAGATTATGATCAGATCGAGTTGTCACCCTTCTGCTGTCATTGTTGGGGGGAGGGAGAGAAAGACGTATCGAGAGTGTGCGCGGTAGGCACAGAGGCACAACTAGCGAGTGTGTGTGTGTGTGTGTATGTTTGAAAGAGGAGTAGATAGATTATTATCAAGATCGATGTGCCACCCTACTCCTTTGGTGTCGGGTAGTGTGTGTGTGTGTGTGTGTATGTTTGAGAGAGAATCCAGTTGATAGATTAGTATCAAGATCGAGGTGTCACCCTACTCCTTCGGTGTCGGGTTGTGTGTGTGTTTATGTTTGAGAGAGAAGCCAGTCGATAGATTAGTATCAAGATCGAGGTGTCACCCTACTCCTTCGGTGTTGGGAAGTGTGGGTGTGTTGTGTGTGGGGGGTGGGGGGGCAGTGACACTCACATATCTCTACTCTTATAAAAAAACAGAGTTGGTGATGATGGTGTTCCTGCGATCCTGCAATATAGGCCATCCGATTTATATCCGACGGACAGGAAGGAAAATATGGCAATTTTGCAAAAAGATACCCACACCCCTCTCCACATTTGCAAATAAGGCATTCCCTCGTTCATCATTTTCTCCCACAAGATAAACTTCTCATACAAATGCATCTTGATGTTCCGTGCAACGCATGGGAATCTTGCTAGTAGAGAGAAGGAGTTTGTGTGACACATATCTAGCTATATTAAGGGATAGGTAGATAGCATATGTGTGAGATACATTATTATACTTTGAGACATTGGTGGCTGCGGGTGGGCGGAACTAAAGGGGTGGGCGTGTTAGACATAGAGAGCGTGTGTGTTTTTGTGTGAGAGACTTGTAGGACGGGGTAGAAAGACGAATTTAACCCTGACGGAGGGAGAGAAATGCATGAAGTGCGCGTGTGTGATTCCGATGCCCACTGGGAAATGAGATATGTATGTGTGTGTGAGAGATTGCACAATTCATTCACGTATCACTATCTAGCGATCGTGGGCGTGCATCGCTTGAACATCAGTCAATACCTACTTCGTATCATGGTGTAACGCCCCGGATTCAATGCGCCAGGTGTCTTCCAGTTATTCGTTGTGTTGCCATGTAATTTGCCTACGTGTTGCATTTTATCATGTCATCATCTGCACATCATCTGCATGTTTTACAAAACTTGCATCCGTTCAAGTTCTCCCGGTTCTCTCCGTTGTCCGTTCGGAGTCCAGACCTCTCGCGCACGCCCGTCGCCCCTCTCAGACCTTGTTTTCGTGTGTGGGTGTTATACTTTCTCGGAATGGCCCGAGGTTTGTCAAGCGGCCTTGGTATAGTACCGGTAGACCGCCTGTCAAGTTTTGTGCCATTTGGAGGTCGTTTGATACTCCAACGGTTAACCACGTAGCCCGAAACCCCCCTTTCTCTTTGCAGCCCAACAGCCCTCCAAAGTGGACCAAAACCCATCTAAGTCCCCTCCATGCTCTCGGTCGTTCGATCACGATCGCGTGGCCGAAAACCGCTCCTCATTTGGACACTCCTAGCTCCCTCTACCTATATATTTGTGCCCCTCCCGGATTTTTCGCGCAGTCCAAACCCTAGCCCCGCTCCCCTCGCGCCGCCGGACATGTCTGCTTCCCCGCCGGACATGTCCGCTTCTCCGCCCCCAGCCAACCGCAGCACGCCACATGGCGTTCGCCGCCTCCCACCGCCGCCGGCCTACGAGCCCGCAGCGGGCCCGCGAGGCCCATCCGCCGCCGCCCGCTTCCCGCCGTTCCCCGTCGCCCGAGGCCGCACGCCCGCGCCTCTGCGTCGCCGTGCCTCGCCGCTTCCGGTCAACGCCCGACGCTGGCGACCTCGTCAGGTCCGGCCTCCCGTCAGGTCCGGCCTCCCCGTCGCCCCTCTCCCTCCTGCTTCCCTCTCTCTCTCTCAAGACCCCTCTCTCTCTCCAGGACCCGCGCCGCCGCCTCGATCCGCTTCCGCCGCCGTTTGGAGCTCCCTCAAGCTCGGATCCAGCGTCCCCGCATCCGGATCCATCCGTTCCCGCAGATCCCCGCCGTGCCCGCCTGCTGGAGTCGTCGATGCGCCGCCGTTGACCTCGGGCGCCGCCGTCCCGGTGTCTTGCTTGTGCGCCAGGCACGAGGAGGACGACGCCTCGCCCGCGTGGGCCCCTCCCTGGCCCATCTCCTGCGACCGGCCCAAGCCGGCCTGCCTCCTCCTCCAACCTGGGCCTCGGCCCACTATGGTGAGCGCCCAACCTCTCCTAACCCCGCCCCGAGCGTTGTTTAGTATCCCGCGCTCACTCTGTTTTTCTCCAAAAAAAATGACTAAGTCCCCGATATTTTGCATTATCATGCCATGTTCATCGCATTGTATCTCTGCATCCATAGCTCCATTTCGTGCGTGTAATATGTCAAATTGTTTGTATCAACGAGTACTTTATTTCATTCCATTGCACCATATTCATTTGAGCTCATCTTGATGCCTGAATCATCGTTGCAAGAGTGCTTCATGATGTTATCTGCTGAAACTGTAATAACGAGCTCTTTTGTCATTTTTGCCATGATTGATGTGTGCATCCTATGAGGTTGATGTCTACATGTGTTTTGATCTATGCCATGCCATCTTTACAGGGGTGCTTACCATGTATTTTTTTGATCAATGTGGTGACTAGCACAAGCATGCAAACTAGGCTTCGTGATATTGCTGATTTTAGCCCCTGTTCTGTTGTTATTTTTATGCCATGTAAACTTGATGCTACAGAGAGATCCATGCATATTTTAAGATACTTCTGTAAGGGTGTTTTGAACATATGGTTATTTTCTATCCATTCATGCCTCTGGTTGCAATTATGGAGGAGTCTAGCATGTCATTTTTGTGCTCTACTTTTGCTTCAAAATGTTTCCTGGCAGATTGTTTACATGTTATTCAATTTTGCCAAGGTTGTTGTAGTTGATCCTTGCATGCTATGGACTTGTTCTTGCCTTGGTTGGTTACATAAACATGTCTTTTTGCTGATGCTATGATTATCTTGTCATGCAATGACTTGTGGTGAGTGAATCGAGCTTGTTAAGTAGTGTACTTGCTGTTGCTGTTTTGCTAGGCTGAATCTGTTATTTCGTGATGCTACATAAACATGTTGCTACTAATCGTTCTATGCATAATCTGGAGATGTTCACTAAATATCTTTTGTTCTACATGTCATGCTATATCCATCCATGCCCCTGGTTGCAATTATAGTCTGATGTAGCTTGTTTTAATCTTGCTCTAAAATGCTTCATAATGTTGCTGTCAGCCTGTTAACATTAAGTTCAGTTGTTACCATGATTGTTGCTAGTGTTCCACGCACCCTATGAGCTTGCTATTGCCATGCTTAGCTTCACAAACATGCCTTCTTACTGTTGGTTGCCTTGCCATGCCATGTATTGCTCTGTGGTGAGTGGTACAAGCTCATCTACATGCCTTCATAATTTTGTTTCTGCCATGTTTGAATCTGTATTATAACTTGCCATGTTTACGTGGGTGCCATCATATTTTCTGATCCTTTTTGGCTTATGGTCAGTAAGGGTCTTTTGATCTATGCATTTAGTAAATTCATGTCATGCCTTTTTTTCCATGATAAGTTCCTGTAACATGTTGTTTGATAGCTGTAAACATTGCAACCAGATGTTATTTTTTGCAAAGTCTGAATTGTTATTACTTGCAATCTTGCCATGTGTGTTTGAGGATGTTCTAGTGATTTCTGGAGTTAGCTCAGTGTTCATGTTTTGTTATGCTTTACCTGTACATCATGTCCATGCCTTTTGTTCTCATGTTGGGGTGCTGTAGCATATTGTTTTGATGCTTGCAATATGCCTAGTTGCTGTCTTGGACAGATTGTTGCTATAACTTGTTTCATGTGTGTGTGTTGAACCGTTGCTCCGTTTGGAGTGTGCTCTAGATGAAACTTGCTTAGAATTGCATGTAGTTTCATATTATCATGTTGCATCCTTGTTTTGATGTGTTTGCTTGATGTTTGGGTGCATTTTGCATCAATGCCATGTTTAACTTGTTTTGCTCATATCTTCTAGGCCGTAGCTCCGAACTAAATGAACTTTATATGTAACTTGACTAGAATCTCGTGTAGATCATCTTTGTGCATCTTAACTTGCTGTTTAACAACTTAAACATAAGGTTTATTCAGATCTGGACTAACTTCGAAATTAGCATATGAGGACTTACCAGAATTGTTATATGTTGTTCCCGGCCTCATTTAAACTTACTTTGATGTGTTGCTCTTGTTTGCATCATCTCTTGCCATGAGTAGCTTCATGTAATCTTGTCTTGCATCATGCTTGTTGTGCATCATGCCTTATTCATGTGTGGTGTGTTTACCATGTTGTGTGCTTCTTCTCGATAGTTCCCGTTTCGTTGCGATCGTGAGGATTCGTTCGTCTACGCTTGGTTCGTCTTCGTGGCTTCATCTTCTTCATGGACTCGTTCTTCTTCCTTGGAGGATTTCAGGCAAGATGACCGCTACCCTGGATCTCACTACTATCATTGCTATGCTAGTTGCTTCGTTCTATCGCTTTGCTGCGCTACCTATCTTTTGCTCATCAAGCCTCCCATATTGCCATGAACCTCTAACCTTGAAACCTTTCCTATGCAAACCGTTGTTTGGCTATGTTACCGCTTTTGCTCATCCCTCTTATAGCGTTGCTAGTTGCAGGTGAAGTTGAAGATTTCTACATGGTGGACATGATTTTGGTTGGGATATCACAATATCTCTTATATTATTAATGCATCTATATACTTGGTAAAGGGTGGAAGACTCGGTCTTTTGCCTGGTGTTTTGTTCCACTCTTGCCGCCCTAGTTTCCGTCATACCGATGTTATGTTCCCGGATTTTGCGTTCCTTACGCGGTCGGGTGATTTATGGGACCCCCTTGACAGTTCGCTTTGAATAAAACTCCTCCAGCAAGGCCCAACCTTGGTTTTACCATTTGCCTCACCACCACCTATACCCTTCCCTTGGGTCGGCCAGCCCGAGGGTCATCTTTATTTTAGCCC
>NC_041383.1:694081496-694085612 GCF_002162155.2 Triticum dicoccoides | reverse complement strand
GCTTGTCTAAGTGTTGGTCCGAACCGAGCCGCCTGCGGGGCCCCCTCGGGGCAACTCAAGGTCTGGTTTTACTCGTAGCCTGTCTCATCCGGTGTTGCCCTGAGAACGAGATATGTGAAGCTCCTATCGAGATTTGTCGGTGCATCGGGCGTCTTTTCTGGTCTTGTTTTACCATTGTCGAAATGTCTTGTAAACCGGAATTCCGAGTCTGATCGGGTCTTCCTGGGAGAAGGTATATCCTTCGTTGATCGCGAGAGCTTATCATGGGCTAAGTTGGGACACCCCTGCAGGGTATAATCTTTTGAAAGCCGTGCCTATGGTTATAGGCAGATGGGAATTTGTTAATGTCCGGTTGTAGATAACTTGACACCAGATCCGAATTAAAATGCATCAACCGCGTGTGTAGCCGTGATGGTCTCTTCTCAGCGGAGTCCGGGAAGTGAACACGGTTTTTGGGTTATGTTTGACGTAAGTAGGAGTTCAGGATCACTTCTTGATCATTGCTAGCTTCACGACCGTTCTGCTTGCTCTCTTCTCGCTCTTATATGCGTATGTTAGCCACCATATATGCTTAGTCGCTGCTGCAGCCTCACCACTTTACCCCCTTCCTTTCCCTTTAAGCTTTTCTAGTCTTGATACCCATGGTAATGGGATTGCTGAGTCCTCGTGGCTCACAGATTACTACAACAACAGTTGCAGGTACAGGTTATGCGATGATCATGACGCGAGAGCGATGCTTGCTTGCGTTGAGTTCTTCTTCTGCTTCTTCGATCAGGGGATAGGTTCCAGGTCGGCAGCCTGGGCTAGCAGGGTGGATGTCGTTTGAGTTTCTGTTTGTGTTCCATCCGTAGCCGGATGATGCTCTTATGTATTGTGATATTGTATTCGTGTGACATTGTATGCCTCTTGTATGTATCCCCTTCTATTATGTAATGTTGATGTAATGATATCCACCTTGCAAAAGTGTTTCAATATGCTGGTCTATCCTTGGTGGTACCTTCGAGTTCCTTTTGGATAGGGTCGCATATTGGGCGTGACAAGTTGGTATCAGAGCCTCGACCGACCTTAGGAGCCCCCCTTGATTGATTGTGTAGTTTGGCCGTTGTTGAGTCTAGAAGAAAACTGTTTTCTGAGTCTAGTTATATTGGAGAGTAGGAATTCTTTTTACTCCTCAGCCCTTCGTCGCTCTGGTAAGGAATCTTGGCGTAGGTGTTTTGAACTACTCCTCTTCCCTTTCAAATTTTTCTTTAGGATCACGCAGTTGGTTTTCCGATCGTTGTTCCTCAGTTCTTTGCATCCGGTGCATTTCTCGTCAAGTTGACTCGACCCTCTTCTTTTTTGCCAAGTTCAATCCTCAGTTGTTTTCTTTTCCCACCCGCCCACCCTTTTTCATCTCGGAACCGGAGTCCGTAATCGAGTATCCATCCTACTCGTGCAAAGTCTTTGATTTCTTTCCTCAATGATTTAAACCGGTGTTTTCTATTCAAGATATTCGTCGGTTCCCCCTCCCGAGTTGCCTTTGTTTTTCCCGCCCTCCCACCCCTTTTTCTTCCTGGAGTCTGACTCTCTCTCGACCATCTATTTCATTCGTGTGGAGCCTCTTCAATCTTTCATCAATTATTTCAACCGGTGAATTCTCGTCTCGTTCATCATTCTTCATCTCTTTTCTTTTCTGATGGTTTCAATTCATGTTTTTCGGGTTAATCATATTCTTTTCCTTGGATCAAGTGTTTCCACTGCTCGTTCGCCTCTCGCCAGTTTATCCTTCCGGAGTGCTCAAGATATCTCTTGAGATTCGTCTGTATTCGAATTAATTCAAGGTTGTCACCTCATTCAAATATTTCAATTGTTCCGGTACATTATCTATCTCTTCAACAATCCTTTTCAACGGTGTTGTTCTCTTCAGTGGGCCCTAACCCACAGGTCTTTTGCCAGGATCTTACCTGACTCTTCTAATTATTCCGGAGCCATCCCTAATTCTTTTCAAAGTGTGATGTAAGAATGGATTTCATCAGTCACATGCCTTTCCAAGATCGATTTCAAATCATTTCATTGTTGGCTCAACCTTTTTGTTTTTCTTTCTCCCAGAGTATCTCAGTAATTTTGGTGGTGTTTCTAGTCGTCATTTGAAGACCAAAGAAGAGTTTTTCCTCTAATTCTTGTCCGTCCTCTCGAAGATTCGTGGTGCTAGCTCGATGTTATCCTATCAAATTGTTTCCAGTCGTGCAATTCTTTCTTATCCATCTGGAGTTTGTCAGAAGTTGTTTTCCCCGTTTCTTTTCACCGAAGGCCATCATTCCAGCCATCATTCTCTATTATCCCGGTGCTTCGTTCAAGTGTTTTTTTTAGTCAGCTCCTGATCTCCTTGTCCTTTTGCATCTAAATCCCCTTGAGCTTATTGGTTCTTCTAAGTCTTCCCGGTGATTCATTCCCTTTCGTCAGCCATTTTCGAATTCTTACGGTGGTTCATTCACATTATTTTTCCTTGATTATCATATTAATTCATTCGTTCTTTTCAATCCTACCGGTGGTTCATGAAGACCTTCTCAAGTTCGCGATATGTCACTTCTCAATCCTTTTTCAAGAAGAATAAGTAATATGCAAAATCCGTTGCTTGTCATCAATTTAATTTGATGAAGGATAAGTATACAATAAATCTTATTCTTATTTCATCCAAGTGATTAATCCATTCCTTCAGAGTTTGTTCTTATTGAATAAATTCTAGTTCCAAGTGGCTTCATCTTTTCTTTTCCGGAGTTCAATTTCCTTAGCCATTTCGTCGGAACCTCCATCTAAATCATCGCAATGCTCATCTTATTCTTTCTTCCTTCATTTTATCTCGTCATCCTTTTGTTACCGGAGTTCTTCAAGGTGGCTCGTCATGATTTAATTCATTCTTCAAGAGTTCATCAAGATTTTGTTGGTGGAGTTCAAGTATCTTTTCTTCTCGCGTCTCGAAGTGCAATTAATTCTCCGTATTATTTTGAAGTGGAGTTTTGCATTCCTTCGTTCTTCTCAGCTATTCAATCATTTCCGTTTGCGGCTGGTTATCACCTCATAATTTCTGAGATGTTATCCATAAGTCCACGACAAGCTTATTCTTTTCGTTGTTGAATATTCTCAACAACTCCATTCAATCCTTCGTCCTAAGTTCTTTTCATTCTATTTCAATTCTTTCCGGAGGTTTTTGTGTCATGTCTTCATCAAGTATCATTCCATCCTCTCAAGTTCATGTTCTTTTCCTTCCATTTTCAGCCGGAGTGCTGCCTAAATTATTTCAGTCTTATTCCTTTCCTATCTTGTTCTAACCGGAGTGGTTTCATAGTCTATCTGATTCCGTGAGCTTTCTATTCTCGTCATTCTTGTCGTTCCTCTCTTATTCTCGAGTGCTCTTGATTCTCTGCTTCTTCTCTTCAGTTCTTGCTTCACCTCATCCCGTTTTCCCTTCTGTCTCGGTCCTAAGATCTTGGGACGAGATCTCTTGTTAGTGGAGGAGTGTTGTAACGCCCCGGATTCGATGCACCAGGTGTCTTCCAGTTATTCGTTGTGTTGCCATGTCATTTGCTTACGTGTTGCATTTTATCATGTCATCATCTGCATATCATCTGCATGTTTTCCAAAACTTTCATCCGTTCAAGTTCTCCCGGTTCTCTCCGTTGTCCGTTTGGAGTCCAGACCTCTCGCGCGCGCCAGTCGCCCCTCTCAGACCTTGTTTTCGTGTGTGGCTGTTAAACTTTCTCGGAATGGCCCGAGGTTTGCCAAGCGGCCTTGGTATAGTACCGGTAGACCGCCTGTCAAGTTTCGTGCCATTTGGAGGTCGTTTGATACTCCAACGGTTAACCGCGTAGCCCGAAACCCCTCTTTCTCTTTGCAGCCCAACACCCCTCCAAAGTGGCCCAAAACCCATCTAAGTCCCCTCCATGCTCTCGGTCGTTCGATCACGATCGCGTGGCCGAAAACCGCTCCTCATTTGGACACTCCTAGCTCCCTATACCTATATATTTGTGCCCCTCCCGGATTTTTCACGCAGTCCAAACCCTAGCCCCGCTCAGCTCGCGCCGCCGGAGATGTCCGCTTCCCCGCCGGACATGTCTGCTTCTCCCCCCCGCCCCCCAG
>NC_041383.1:694077738-694080873 GCF_002162155.2 Triticum dicoccoides | reverse complement strand
TGCTTCCCTCTCTCTCTCAAGCTCCCTCTCTCTCTCTCTCCAGGACCCGCGCCGCCGACTCGATCTGCTTCCGCCGCCGTTTGGAGCTCCCTCAAGCTCGGATCCAGCGTCCGGATCCATCCGTTCCCGCAGATCCCCGCCGTGCCCGCCTGCTGGAGTCGTTGTTGCGCCGTCGTTGACCTCGGGCGCCGCCGTCCCGGTGTCTTGCTCGTGCGCCAGGCACAAGGAGGACGACGCCTCGCCCGCGTGGGCCCCTCCCTGGCCCATCTCCAGCGACCGGCCCAAGCCGGCCTGCCTCCTCCTCCAACCTGGGCCTCGGCCCACTATGGTGAGCGCCCAACCTCTCCTAAACCCGCCCCGAGCGCTGTTTAGTATCCCACGCTCACTCTGTTTTTCTCCAAAAAAATGACCAAGCCCTGATATTTTGCATTATCATGCCATGTTCATCGCATTGTATCTCTGCATCCGTAGCTCCATTTCGTGCGTGTAATATGTCAAATTGTTCGTATCAACGAGTACTTCATTTCATTACATTGCACCATATTCATTTGAGCTGATCTTGATGCCTGAATCATTGTTGCAAGAGTGCTTCATGATGTTATCTGCTGAAACTGTAATAACGAGCTCTTTTGTCATTTTTGCCATGATTGATGTGTGCATCCTATGAGGTTGATGTCTACATGTGTTTTGATCTATGCCATGCCATCTTTACAGGGGTGCTTACCATGTATTTTTTTATCAATGTGGTGACTAGCACAAGCATGCAAACTAGGCTTCGTGATATTGCTGATTTTAGTCCCTGTTCTGCTGTTATTTTGATGCCATGTAAATTTGATGCTACAGAGAGATCCATGCATATTTTAAGATACTTAAGTAAGGGTGTTTTGAACATATGGGTGTTGTCTATCCATTCATGCCTCTGGTTGCAAATTTGGAGGAGTCTAGCATGTCATTTTTGTGCTCTAACTTTGCTTCAAAATGTTTCCTGGCAGATTGTTTACATGTTATTCAATTTTGCCAAGGTTGTTGTAGTTGATCCTTGCATGCTATGGACTTGTTCTTGCCTTGGTTGGTTACATAAACATGTCTTCTTGCTGATGCTATGCTTATCTTTTCATGCAATGACTTGTGCTGAGTGAATCGAGCTTGTTAAGTAGTGTACTTGCTGTTGCTGTTTTGCTAGGCTGAATCTGTTATTTCGTGATGGTATATAAACATGTTGCTACTAATCATTTTATGCATAATCTGGAGATGTTCACTAAATATCTCTTGTTCTACATGTCATGCTATATCCATCCATGCCTCTGGTTGCAATTATAGTCTGTTGTATCTTGTTTTAATCTTGCTCTAAAGATGCTTCATAATGTTGCTGTCAGCCTGTTAACATTAAGTTCAGTTGTTACCATGATTGTTGCTAGTGTTCCATGCACCCTATGAGCTTGCTATTGCCATGCTTAGCTTCACAAACATGCCTTCTTACTGTTGGTTGCCTTGCCATTCCATGTATTGCTCTGTGGTGAGTGGTACAAGCTCATCTACATGCCTTCATAATTCTGTTTCTGCCATGTTTGAATCTGTATTATAACTTGCCATGTTTACGTGGGTGCCATCATATTTTCTGATCCTTTTTGGCTTATGGTCAGTAACGGTCTTTTGATCTATGCATTTAGTAGATTCATGCCATGCCTTTGTTTGCCATGATAAGTTCCTGTAACATGTTGTTTGATAGCTCTAAACATTGCAACCTGATGTTCTTTTCTGCAAAGTCTGAATTGTTATTACTTGCAATCTTGCCATGTGTGTTTTAGGATGTTCTAGTGATTTCTGGAGTTAGCTCAGTGTTCATGTTTTGTTATGCTTTACCTGTACATCATGTACATGCCTTTTGTTCTCATGTTGGGGTGCTGTAGCATATTGTTTTGATGCTTGCAATATTCCTAGTTGCTGTCTTGGACAGATTGTTGCTATAACTTGTTTCATGTGTGTGTGTTGAACCGTTGCTCCGTTTTGAGTGTACTCTAGATGAAACTTGCTTAGAATTGCATGTAGTTTCATATTATCATGTTGCATCCTTGTTTTGAGGTGTTTGCTTGATGTTTGGGTGCATTTTGCATCAATGCCATGTTTAACTTGTTTTGCTCATATCTTCTAGGCCGTAGCTCTGAACTAAATGAACTTTATATGTAACTTGACTAGAATCTCGTGTAGATCATCTTGGTGCATTTTAACTTGCTGCTTAACAACTTAAACATAAGGTTTATTCAGATCTGGACCAACTTCAAAATTTGCATATGAGGACTTACCGGAATTGTTATATGTTGTTGCCGGCCTCATTTAAACTTGCCTTGATGTGTTGCTCCTGTTTGCATCATCTCTTTCCATGAGTAGCTTCATGTAGTCTTGTCTTGCATCATGCTTGTTGTGCATCATGCCTTGTTCATGTGTGGTGTGTTTACCATGTTGTGTGCTTCTTCTCAATAGTTCCCGTTTCGTTGCGATCGTGAGGATTCGTTCGTCTACGCTTGGTTCGTCTTCGTGGCTTCATCTTCTTCATGGACTCATTCTTCTTCCTTGCGGGATTTCAGGCAAGATGACCGCTACCCTGGATCTCACTACTATCATTGCTATGCTAGTTGCTTCGTTCTATCACTTTGCTGCGCTACCTATCTTTTGCTCATCAAGCCTCCCATATTGCCATGAACATCTAACCTTGAAACCTTTCCTATGCAAACCGTTGTTTGGCTATGTTACCGCTTTTGCTCAGCCCTCTTATAGCGTTGCTAGTTGTAGGTGAAGTTGAAGATTTCTACATGGTGGACAAGATTTTGGTTGGGATATCACAATATCTCTTATATTATTAATGCATCTATATACTTGGTAAAGGATGGAAGACTCGGCCTTTTGCCTGGTGTTTTTTTCCACTCTTGCCGCCCTAGTTTCCGTCATACCGGTGTTATGTTCCCGGATTTTGCGTTCCTTACACGGTCGGGTGATTTATGGGACCCCCTTGACAGTTCGCTTTGAATAAAACTCCTCCAGCAAGGCCCAACCTTGGTTTTACCATTTGCCTCACCACCACCTATACCCTTCCCTTGGGTCGGCCAGCCCGAGGGTCATCTTTATTTTAGCCCCCCG
>NC_041383.1:694051220-694077674 GCF_002162155.2 Triticum dicoccoides | reverse complement strand
GGGCCAGTGCTTGTCTAAGTGTTGGTCCGAACCGAGCCGCCTGCAGGGCCCCCTCGGGTTTAACTCGAGGTCTGGTTTTACTCGTAGCCTGTCTCATCCGGTGTTGCCCTGAGAACGAGATATGTGCAGCTCCTATCGGGATTTTTCGGTGCATCAGGCGGCTGGCTTTGCTGGTCTTGTTTTACCATTGTCGAAATGTCTTGTAAACCTGGATTCCGAGTCTGATCGGGTCTTCCTGGGAGAAGGTATATCCTTCGTTGATCGCGAGAGCTTATCATGGGCTAAGTTGGGACACCCCTGCCGGGTATAATCTTTCGAAAGCCATGCCTGCGGTTATAGGCAGATGGGAATTTGTTAATGTCCGGTTGTAGATAACTTGACACCAGATCCGAATTAAAACGCATCAACCGCGTGTGTAGCCGTGATGGCCTCTTCTCGGCGGAGTGCGGGAAGTGAACACGGTTTCTGGGTTATGTTTGACGTAAGTAGGAGTTCAGGATCACTTCTTGATCATTGCTAGCTTCACGACCATTCTGCTTGCTCTCTTCTCTCTCTTATCTGCGTATGTTAGCCACCATATATGCTTAGTCGCTGCTGCAGCCTCACCACTTTACCCCCTTCCTTTCCCTTTAAGCTTTGCTAGTCTTGATACCCATGGTAATGGGATTGCTGAGTCCTCGTGGCTCACAAATTACTACAACAACAGTTGCAGGTACAGGTTATGCCATGATCATGACGCGAGAGCGATGCTTGCTTGCGTTGAGTTCTTCTTCTGCTTCTTCGATCAGGGGATAGGTTCCAGGTCGGCAGCCTGGGCTAGCAGGGTGGATGTCATTTGAGTTTCTGTTTGTGTTCCATCCGTAGCCGGATGATGCTCTTATGTATTGTGATATTGTATTCGTGTGACATTGTATGCCTCTTGTATGTATCCCCTTCTATTATGTAATGTTGATGTAATGATATCCACCTTGCAAAAGCGTTTCAATATGCGGGTCTATCCTTGGTGGGACCTTCGAGTTCCTTTTGGATAGGGTCGCATATTGGGCGTGACACATGGCCAAAGGTACAATATCGATTCAACGCTGTAAAGATTGGACACTCACATATCACATTTTTCTTTTTAAATAAACCTTTTCAGTTGTGCATGCCAAAGTTACGATGATGTTTCTTCAAACAACCAATGTAGCTATCATGCACATGCACCATTGTTACTCTTGCATTCAAATTCATTAGTCTTGGATGATTTAAGTTTCTATTTTGAAGTAATATATGTAATATTCATATATGAATTCAACGGGTACGCAATTTATGAAATGGAGGCTATGTAATCATATGAGGTAACACTTTTAAGTAGCTAACTACAATATCCATTTCTTTTTGTGCGCCTCTACACTAACATGTCAATGCATTATGTTTAAAGTAAATAACCAATGGCACCAAATTATCTATTTACACGAGAAATACATAGGCTGAGTGTTTGATCCCTTTTTTTTGAGAACGCGCCACTACACCCGTACGATTGGCCGCGCCCGTGTGAACGTCCACCGAGTTATTGTCCCGAGTTATTTTCCCGCAAAAAAGATTCTGAGTTATTGTCTTTTTTTCTGGGGTGGACTTCACACCAGTTATTAACTGCTGCCGCGTGCCCCGTGTACACAGTCTAGCATGACCTTCCCGCTAACACGGTCCAAAATTAGTTGAAACTGGATACGAATGATCCCGCGGGCGGCAAAATCTCCCGCCTCCTTCTAAAATTTCCGCCACCTTAGTCTTTAGCATGCGAAATCCACCTTTTGTCCTTGGTGCATGGAGACCAACAGTTACAATACCGCCCTCATCTACATGATAGGTCGGGGCTGCTTTGGTAACTTCTGGTTCCCCCGACTACACGGCACCCCCATTTCCTCTCCCCCTCCCGCAAAAATGACTAACTCCACAGCACCAGAGCATCTTACATCACGCCATCCATACTTCATCGTCCTTTCTCCCCTCCCCTCTCGAAACCCTAGACTGCTCATCCACCGGTGTACCATAGCCCATTCACTGCCAGCGGCGTCCACCTCGCCGGATTTGCTTCTGCGGCCGCATCTACCCCTCGCACCTCCCCTAGAAACAAGTAGACTGCTCATCCACCACTGTACCATAGCCCATTCAGTGTCGGCCTTGTCCACGGCGCCGGATCTGCTTCGCCGGTACTCTCGTCAACCGCCGCGCATCTGCAGCGGATCATTCGTACTCCCCACCGGAGACGCTTTGTCCACACCCCCCGGAGCCGCCCTACCGACGCCCCCGTCGATGGCCTCTGATCCTCTTCGCCGACACCTTCCTCAATCCTACCAGAGCCGCTTCGCCGACACCATCGTCAACCCTACCGGAGTAGCTTTGCCTATAACATTCTCAACCCTACCGGGGCCACTTTGCCAACTCACAAGTCCACGGCCTCAGATCCGCTTCCTCGCACCCTCATCCAATCTATTGGAGGAGCTTCTGACGCCCCTTCCACGGCCGCAGATCCACATCGTCGACACCACCCTTAACCCAACCACCGGAGCAGCTTCTGACGCCCCGTCGACGGCCGCAGATCCGCATCGTCGACACCATCCTTAACCCAACCACCGGAGCAGCTTCTGACGCCCCATCCATGGTCGCAGATCCGCGTTGTCAACACCATCCTTAACCCAACCACTGGAGCAGCTTCACCTACGCTCTCGTCCACGGCCACAGATGTGGGGACCCCGACTCATAAGTCGAGATCACCTAATGCACGTGTACAGTGATCCCAGAGATCAATGCTCACTGAACACAGAGAAGCTGAATAACATGAGTCTTACATCCATACATATCGTTTTACACAAGTACGACCATTATGGTCAAGTCTTGAGTGTATCATCGCAGCGGAAATCTTCAATAACAACTTGGACCCATGCCATCTGCCTTAACCCTATAAACATTCTGACTGGGAAGCATCCTAGCTCACACGATCGTCATCAAAGTCTCTTCTTCATACACCTGCTCTTTCAAGCCTGGCCAGGTAAATAGCCAGGGACAAGCCAGTGAGTACGTTTGAATGTACTCGCAAGCAACCCAAGAGTGATAACAAAATAATTATGCAAGTCTCTGCTGCTGAATTGGCATTTTTGCGGAAAGCTAGTTTTTCTCATGCAAGTATGATCAACATTTATTAAGGACATGAATGTGTCTGCAACAAGTATTAGGAGGTTACAGACATCAACATCGAGAAGGAGTTATAAACAACTGATGCTCAAGCTCATCGTGACTTCCTCACGAGTCGCATCATCAATATCACCAAATTGTGTTGTTTTTCAGAAACATATGGACGTAGCCCAAGAGCGGTTACCCAACTGTCCTTGACCGTGGACACGGCTATTCGAATAGTTTTACACTCTATAGAGGTTGCACACTTTACCCACAAGATCCGGGGAACTTCCGTGTCATCCACGAACCGCGATACCTCAAGTACCCTGGGTAAGCACCCGATCACTATCTTTCCCTAGACGACACTAACAAGGAGTCCACTCGTTGTTCCGTATCCTCACGATGTACATCATACGAGACTCACTCGAGATCGTAACATCCGAGAGGGGATGCAACGGTGTATCCGATGCCCTGTAAAAACAGTCATGGCTGCCCTACCTGGCATGACCCCGTCCCGAGAGAGAGCACCAACTCTCCCCCGTCACTAGTATTGCGGGATCCAAGCTAGTATCGGTCTAGGTAATCAATAATGCCCTTTCCCATATAAGGGTAGAGTGGTTGCGCATGTAAGGTTGGAATCACGGTCGCAACTTAAACCAATCCGTTTTTGAAAGAAACACACACACTTGCCTCGGTACACCACTTCGTCATCAACTGGTTACCCATCTCATTATCTCCCTCGGGCATAAGTGGCACCCGACGGGTTTCCGAAAAGTCTTTTGAAAGTACTCTGCCTCCATCACCATGCATATTCCCGTCCCATTTGCGTAGCCACTACTATAGCATCATATCTACTCCCACCAGCATAACCCTCATAGGATGGTTGGGTCATGCATAACAGAAGTATCAACAAGGAAGTAACGGAGGCAACCCATCAAAGTGGTTACCACCTCATCATGATTCCGTTGCAATAACAATTTGGTGCTATATGACATGCATAAAAAGGGTTTGATAGACATGGTCAAAGGGCTGCTTGCCTGGTTCATCAGAGTCTTGAAATCTTCTGGTCCTTCTCCAAATACTCCGTCTACTTCATCAACTAACGCCGGAAACAATCACAATAAGCAACACAACATGGCAAAATAAAAGTGCTCTAAAAATAAGGATTTGACTTTTATGGGACATCTCTGGTTATATGAAGAATAACCAGAGTGGTTTCATTGGAATTGGATCAGTGGTTATTTCTGAACATTTCAATATGATGGAATCAAGGGGTTTATGGATTTGCAATAAGTGTACAGAAACACTATTTTCATAAATGAGCAGAGGCACCCATTTAACAAATAATGATTTTAGAAGCATCTAGGAATTGGTTTCACTGGATTTGGAGTTCAAATGATTTCTCTACAAATTTGCAAAGTTGGCTATACATGAAGAAATAGACCATTATTTGAGCAGGTACAGAAAGTATTAGTAAAAATGTTCAAAAACTAAGTTTTGAACTTATAGACATCTAGGATTTTGAACCATGGAATTTGGATCAAAAATGGGCTCTCTGTGATTTTCTAAAGTTCATTACAGAAATGGGAAAACAAGGTTTGATAAATGTTTGTGAAGAAAAAGTTTCTGGAAAAATTTGCATGTTGCACCAACAGGTAGAGCATGATTTTATGAGTTACCAAAAATTTGAATCATCCAATTCGAAGGTAATATGGATATTTGGGAGATTTTACAAGTTGTACAGAAAAGAAAAAGGAAAAAGGTTTTTACCCAAATGGGCTAGATCTAGGCGGCAACAGCGTGCACTGGGCGAGACACAGCGGGGCAGCGCACTGGGCCTGGCCCAGCTGCACGGCCGCACGGGGCGACAGCGGTGACGTCGAAGGCGCCCACCCGGAATACGCCTTGGCCTCGGGTAGACGGCTCCCAAAGAAGTCGTGTCCACTTAACCTGCGGGCCCGGCCCTCAGGGTCACAGACACGCGGGGCCCATCGGTCGGGTTCATCCCCAACCTCCTGCTCGAAGAGAGCAGGGGCAGGGGGCGGTGTCGACGGTGGCTTGCCGGTGCCACAGGCCACCGTTTTCGGTGAGCTGACCACCGTTGTGCTCAGAGGGCCCGGCCGCGTCCAACCGTGGGTGGCACGGTCGCCCAGGGGCACCGGGTTGAGCAGGGCGTCGGCCGCGGCGGACGAGGCTGACGGTGACGATGGAACTCGACGGCACGACCACGGGGAGGAGAGGGAGAAGCGCGGGAGGGGTCGCGGTGGTGCTGGAGATGCTCTGGTGCAGCCTAGAGGGGAGGGAGAGTGGTGGTGGATGCGAATTTTGGCGGAGGCCGACGGCATGGCTCCGGCCATGGGGGTGGTTGGAGGGCGCGAGGAAGGGAGTGGATTGGTCCAGGGGATGCACGGGAGGGAGAGAGAGCCAAAGTAGTAGAGAGGGGGCTCGGGGTGGCCTTAAGTAGCTGACCCGCGGCTCACCGTGGACGCAGCGCACGGGTGGCCATGGCAATGGCTCGGGAGGCCAGGAGAGAGGGCGAGGACTTGTCTGCGACATTAGTGGGGGTGGAGTAGGGCGCTAGGAAGAGAGAGAAGGAGCGGGGCGAGCTACGCGCGGCTACAGGAGCGGCGCGAGCATTGGCCAAGTCGGGCGGCTCTGGGCACGCGCCGCAAGAGGTGAGAGATAGGAGAGACGAGGGGGCCTGCACGGTGGCGTGTTGCGGACGCCAAGGCACGTCGACTGGCGCGAGGGGGAGACCCGAGGCGGTCGGGGAAGCGGCGTCAACGGTCGCCTGCTCTGCCTCATGCTCCAGAGCGCGACTTTGGCCGGCACCCGTGGCTTTTTGCACGCACCCGCGCGCCCACTTGTGTCTGGCGGCTGCAGAGGGAATAAACAAGAGGGGTGGAGGCCTTGGATGCTCTGGAACTTGCCAGGAGCGAGAGGGAGATGAGAAAGGGAGGAAAATGTGGTTGTCCAGAGAAGAAAAATGGATCCCTGCCCCCCTTCATCATTTCCTCTCGGGCAGGGAAGCACACGAGAGGTAGAGGGGGACTAGAAGGGGTTGTGGTAAAAAGGAGAACTCTTGGAGATTAGTGGAAGGGGTTAGAACATGAATTTTGAGATTCTGCCAGAAGGTGTTTGATGTTGGATTGGGCAAGAATATGATTTCCATTTGTCATGAGGCTTGACAGGGTCAAATGGTATGAGAAGATAAGAGTTTCCACCAATATTGAGTTCATTTGGAAAAAGTTGCCAATGCAACTTTTGTAAACCCTAGAAATCAGCAGAAATGGGCTTTCCAAGATTTAGTCATGCAAATCTGTTCTCCTTGATGCACCACTTGGTGTAGGGTCATCATTTGAGGTTATGAACATGTCCACAAAAGTTGAGATCAAAAGGAGAAAGTTTCCAATGTAGAGTTGTTCAAATTTGGTTCTGGACAGGAAGGGTTTTGGGGCACTTTGATCAAATTGACTTGTTCTCCAACTTGTGCTACTTGGTCCAGATGATTTATTAGACCATTTTAGCACGTGGACCAAGCTTGAGAGTATTTGGGCAAGTTTGCTAATGCAAAGTTGTTCAAACTTGGAAAAGAGCAGAAATGGTTTTGAGAGGGTTTCAGGGGGTTATACTATTCTCCATGACATGAGACTTGGCAAGATCATCAAATATGTCATATGTGACATGGTAGAGTTTGCTTGGAATTTTTAGAGAATATTTCCTTTGTAAATATTTCAAAATCTTGAAATATCCAGGAAGGGTTTTTGACGGATTTGACCAATATTTTGAACATGACCATGTGTTGAAACTCTTATATATGGAAAATATATGTCCACCGAGTTTCCCTAAATTTTCACAAATATTTTTAAAGCATAAAAATAATTTTAACCTATTAAAGACCATTTCTGGCCTAAAGAAAAATCCTTTAAATAAAATAGCAAAATAACTTTTAAAATTATATTTTTGTGGTTTATGGGAGCCCTATACCTAATAGGAGTCAAAAGTATTCTCTGAAAGATTTTTAATACCCCAAATCAAGTACTTGCAGTGCAACCTCAATCCAGGGGTTTTTTGGAAAACTAAATTTAGAAAATACTTTTTGGCCAAATTATTTTTGGAAGAAAATTCTATACTATACTATACACATGGCATGATCATTGGGCAAGGTTTTGGATCAAGGAGATGAAGTATGGGAGTTGGAGGATTTATTTTGATTTTTAGAGCACTTGCAAACAACAGACAAAATCCAATCAAGGAAAAGTCCAAAACACTCAAAAGTTTTTGTCAAACCACAATTTATCATGATTTATTAGCTTAAGTGTTGTGCCATGAAAATCAGGGTGTGACAGACCTACCCCCTTACAAGAATCTCGTCCCCGAGATTCCCAAACTAGGCGCGGAGAGGAATACGGAACTTAGATGCGAGGCAGTCTTCACGTCCTCATAATGCTTCTGCTTCCGTGTGGTGCTCCATTGAACCTTGAGGTACTTGATGGTGTGGCTCCGTGTATGACGTTCGCCTTGATCTAGGTTGCTAAGGGTTTCTCACGTAGGTCCGTTTGGGCTGGGGGTCAATGGCTCGATGATCGATGTCCTTGTTAGTGATCGGCTAGCTAGGAAGTCGGAAACACTCCCGGAGTTGTGTCATGTGGAAACATTATGCCCAGTGGGTAACTCAGGTGGTAACTCTAGCTGGTAGCCGTCTATCCTTCGTCTTGCAGTGACCTCTGAGGGGATTGTTAAATCTTGTTGTAAGCTTCCCTTTGGCATGGAAATGCTTGGTTCCTTTGAGAGAAGTGGCTTGCTGATACACCTGGTCTTCGACGCGGATGTTTACTTCTTGACAATAGTGGTTGGTGTAGTTCTTCCTCCTAGACAAGACGATCTTCAGATGTTCCTTGACCAGCTTCAACGATTCTTCTTCCGTCTTCGGGTAGACAAGTATGTCACCAAAGAAAGATGACAACTAACTTGTCCAAGCACTCCATGAAGTCTATGGGGTACGTAAAGTGGGTTGAGGCATTGGTGATGGTCACGGGTGAGTATTGGCCAAGTCTTATCGATCTAGAGCCAAAGCCCAAGGTCAGGATCCGACCATGATGTGGCTTGGTAAGGCTTAAGGGTTTCAAGGATTCTAGTGTGCGAGTGAATGTTTATCATCCCATCCTTGAGCACAGTTTCTGAGATGCCAATTGTGCTATCTAGTCCTCCAAACAGATCACCTTATACCACTGAAAGTACCAACTCGTGTAGGTCAACTCCAATCATTACCCATGCTATTATTATTCCTCATGACTCTCGAGAGGAGGTCTTAAAAAATCATATATGTCTACAACCCCCAAACTCATATGTATGCCTACCCCTAAAAATCCATGGGTAGAATATACAAGCTGCTAAGCTTGAACGTGACAATCCAAGTGATCATCCTATTCCTCCAAGGTCCATGCTAGTGCATCTCTATCCTAAGGAAACACGTCGTATGCCACTCCCAAATCTTGTTTCCTTTCTATGAATCAAATCCAACAAGTTGTTAACTTCCATTAATCACTATGTAATCCATTAATTCTACAAATCCAACGCCTATGCTGGTGTTCCACATGATCTCCTAAAGTCCTTATAATCCCCAATACTTGAAAAGGCTATCTCTACTATAGTCAGTCCACCAATTTCCATTATCATGGTCAAGTAACTTCCAACCTCCAGCTTATATAGATCCTTAAATCAATTCCAATCTCCTAGTTTATTGTCCATTGAGAAACATGGTATCACGATCAAGATCATCAGTCTAAATCCAATTTACTCCGAATCCTGCAGGCTTACTCAGCATCTATACTCAACTAGGATCACCTTTTTAAATCCAAATCTCTTGTCCAACAAGGAATCCTACATGTTTCCCTCAAGTTATTTACGTAATATCAACTGTCTCCTATCAATATCATCTAATCAAGTCAAATCCTTGCACTTCCAGGAGTTTCAGCTTGCGATCATAATTGTTCTATAAATCCAATTTACTTAGGGGTAATGAAAGCTATGCTAATCTATAACCATGATCCCACCAAGTTCATCTACCAATATGAAAACCTCATAATCCATCAAATAGTCTTAGATGATTCCTCAAACTCATTGATATAAACTCATCAAGTCATTCGTCCTCCATTCCTATATCCTCAAAATGGTCTTTCCTGTGGCATCGTCAATCCATGTGCTATATTAGGATGACAATGTGCTTGCTCATTACGTCCACTAGTTCCATAATGAACCCGGTGTTGTGCAAGGTTACTGAGGCTTAACTGGTTTTCTTGCAATTTGTAGGTTAAGCACATGGTTAAGGATTCGAGCTGGGTTATATCGTGAAGTCTCGAAGGGTCTAGGGATGGGCTTCTAATCTTGAGGAGTAGACATAACGCTACAGGGTTGCACTTGGTCGAGGAGGCTGCAACAAAAGTCTCCAGTGCTAGTTGGTTGTCGAAGTAGAATCCTTGGTGTAGCTTATCTTGCCGGTCTTTAGTTGAGGAGAGAGATGAGAGGGAAAAGTAGCATAGAGGAGGGGAATGCCTAAAGGGGGTTCTATAGTGCAAGTGCAAACAAACAGGTGCAAAAAGGGCAAAACAGAAGAAGCAAGGTAAGGAAGGTGATATAGTCGCATACTTGTTGCCTAGGGAAAAAGTGCGCCCTATATCAAAACATAAACAAATGAAAACAAGCAACACACAGTCATGGTTCTATTTGAACCATCATATGGACTCGACTGTGCATAGGGGGTACACGACTTATCCTACCCTAGGGGTTCTCGGACTCAGTAGTCGTGCCTTGTGCCTCGTGAAGTCTTCCGGGTTTTCCTCAGGTGTTGCTACGTCTCTTGTAGTTGTTCGACGAAACGATCCCGGTTGATCTTGAAGAGTCTTCAACAACTTCTCGCCTGTTGGAGTGATGGGGTGAAGGTGTCTCCTCGTAATTGGCATTGACTTGGTCTTCCATTGTCTTCTTAATCACGACGATCCCTTTTTGTCTTCTAAGCCGTTGATGGTACCAGGTAGGTAATCCTTTATGCAATGACATATCAAGGCATAAAAGAGGTCCATCATGTCGGCTACGTTGATGACAACATCGACACCAAGAACGGGGGATGAGGAGAACCGTTTTCCTGCTCACTATGGTGAGGCGGACCAAATGGCTAGGTTCTATTCATCGGTGGTTGTCGATACAACAACGGTAGTGACAGGGTTACTCTATTAGCGATGTATATCATGATCTTGCATATCCTATACCCTGATCATTGTAGGCTAAGGTTGCATCATCTTGGGGCAGTGTCAAGGGTGTCACCATCTCCTGGGTCTTCATGTCCTCATTCCTCGAGGATGTATCTTTTGTTGTTATCGTCTTGTTGTGATGTCGCCAATCTTGTGTTCAGGAGATGTGGGTGAATGTCTGGCAAGGCATCTTCCTTCTAGATTATCCACGAGGATTACAAGGAATCCAGTGGTCAGGGGCATAAGGGTTCTAGCGACCAAAGGTTTTGAAGGGGAAGAGATTAATAAGGAAAGTATACCTTAGTTTTCGAAAAACTGAGAAGGGAAGAGAAGTATAGATAATTTTGAAAACTAGTAGTAGTTTTGGAAATAGTTTTACCCTAACTAACGACCATGCTAACTAAGGCTTCCTATAGTCAGGATGGCTCTGATACCAGCTTTGTGGAGACCCCGACTCATAAGTCGAGATCACCGAATGCACGTGTACAGTGATCCCAGAGATCAATGCTCATTGAACACACAGAAACTGAATAACAAGAGTCTTACATCCATACATACCGTTTTACACAAGTAGGACCATTATGGTCAAGTCTTGAGTGTATCATCGCAGTGGAAATCTTCAATAACAACTTGGACCCATGCCATCTGCCTTAACCCTATAGGCAGTCTGACTGGCAAGCGTTCTAGCTCACACGATCGTCACCAAAGTGTCTTCTTCATACACCTTCTCTTTCAAGCCTGGCCAAGTAAATAGCCAGGGACAAGCCAGTGAGTACGTTTGAATGTACTCGCAAGCAACCCAAGAGTGATAGCAAAATAATTATGCAAGGCTCTGCTGCTGAATTGGCATTTTTGCGGAAAGCTAGTTTTTCTCATGCAACTATGATCAACATTTATCAAGGACATGAATGTGTCTTCAACAAGTATCAGGAGGTTACAGACATCAACATCGAGAAGGAGTTATAAACAACTCATGCTCAAGCTCATCGTGACTTCCTCACGAGTCGCATCATCAATATCACCAAACTGTGTTGTTTTTCAGAAACATATGGACGTAGCCCAAGAGTGGTTACCCAACTGTCCTTGACCGTGGACACAGCTATTCAAATAGTTTTACACTCTGCAGAGGTTGCACACTTTACCCACAAGATCCGGGGAACTTCCGTGTCAACCACGACCCGCGGTACCTCAAGTACCCGGGGTAAGCACCCGATCACTATCTTTCCCTAGACGACACTAACAAGGAGTCCACTCGTTGTTCCGTATCCTCACGATGTACATCATACGAGACTCACTTGAGATCGTAACATCCAAGAGGGGATGCAACGGTGTATCTGGTGCCCTGTAGAAACAGTCATGGCCGCCCTACCTGGCACAACCCCGTCCCGAGAGAGAGCACCAACTCTCCCCCGTCACTAGTAATGCGGGCTCCAAGCTAGTATCGGCCTAGGTAATTGTGGAGGATATAGCTACTGAGTATAAACCGGCCAGGAGGGCCCGGTTCACCCTTGACTATGTTGAAGCCCATGAAGATCCGGAAGATGGCGCTTCACTAAAGGAAGCATAGAAGCCTGAAGCCCAAAGGCGGATTAGGGCCCATAGTGGTAAACCGCCATGACTATGTAAACTTGTAGTATAAGTTAGGAAAGGAGAGACCGAGCCGGACACTTTGTATGAGTCGACCTCGGGGCTCTGTAAACCGGCCGGGCATCAACCTGTGTATATAAAGGGATGACCCGGCGGCGGTTCAGGGATGACAGACAACAACTCGAGACTCAGGCAAGCGTATTCCGCTCCCAGATCATCGAAACCCAATCAATCCCATCACAACTAGACGTAGGCTTTTACCTTCATCGAAGGGGCCGAACTAGTATAACTCCCATGTCCCTTGTCCGGTTTAACCCCTTCAAGCTAACCCGTTGTGATGGCTCCACGACTAAGTCTTTTCACAAGGACATCTGACGTGATAATTCCATGACAGTTGGCACCCACCGTGGGGCTATCGCACGATGGTGTCGAGTTCTTGAAGGGCTGCTCTGAAGGACTTAAGGGGTACATGATCGACCGGATGACCAAAAGTCGTCGCGGCAAGCTCTACATCAACGACAAAGGATGGGGCCCCGAGGCCGGCTCAATCGCGTACGGGTACCGGGTCCCCTTCGGCGGAATTCATGTCTTCATTGGCAAGATCGGCGAACCAGGCCCTGAGCCAGACATCTGCACCGACCTCATCGAGACGGCTCAGCGAGTGAGCCCAGCCCGGGTTAAGCCCGCTGTGAAGCGTGCGTTCTTAGGATGTGTCCATGGGATCGGATCGGAACCAGTGTTTGAGGGCGAGACGGCTGTATATTCCGACGGCGAGTCATCCACTGGCGAAACCGAGTCCTTATACCAGATTCATGGCGGTATGTTCGAGGGATATTCCGATGGCAATAGTATTCTGGACCTCCTTGAAGTGCCGAGTTGGGTTGCTATTTACATCGCCGGCACGCATCCCGTGTTGCAGTCTTCATCTACCGCGGCAATGAATACCGGATCAGCGGCCGCGGCAGGCACTTCGGCGTGCCAGCCGGCGCAGGTTCTTTCCGGCTTAATGGACGCTTGGGCGACCTTGTTAACCGCGACAATCACCCCAAATATGCGGGATCAGCACAATGCGGAAGTTGTGAGACTGAAGGAGCAAATTACGCAGGCTAAGGAGGACCTGGTGGCTGAGGATAATAGGATGGCTGAGGAACAGGCCGCTCTGAATGCTCAATCACAGCAGATACAAGCACAGAATTACTGGCTCATGCTAGATCGGACCGCGTAGGAGGATGTGATACGAAGGAAGTATCGGTCGCGCCTGTCGCTGCTTAACGAAGGGTTAAATCTCTTTCAGACGCCAGGCGTTGGGCCGAGCAATCTGGCAGCCGCAAACCGAGCTGAAGCGCCTAGGATAGCTCCGGATCAGCCACAAGCAACGGAGCTACCCCGACGGACAGTTAATCCACCGCAGTATGTGCCTACACCACCGGGTCACTTTTCGAGCCCTCTAGATAACATGATTGTTGCGGCCTCATGCTTGGCAGCCATTCCAATGGAAGGAGATTCAATAGAGGCAGTTGAGACACGGCGGGCGAGAGATCTTCTTCAAACCGCCGTAGTACAGCAACAGGCTTATTCATATAGCCGAGATAGAATCCATTCAACCCCTCGTCCGAGCCCAAGTTATAGCAGGCGGATGGACAAACCAGAAGTATCTAGCAGCGCGCGGCGTCGCAATGCTCAGGAGGTAGTGGATCATGGCAGGGCACGAAGGGATGGTGCTTTGGGTCGTTATCAACCCGCCCCGGTTCAGCCAGCAGTGTCGGTTGACAGAGGCACCCGGCTTGCTTTCAGTTCCTGGGGAGTACCGTGCCTTATTCCGGCTCTTCGTAACGTGCGTCTGCCCAAGGATTTCAAGGTTCCACGCAAAGTACCTAACTACACAGCGGATCAGCCTCCTGAGGCGTGGGTCGAGACTTATGAGATGGCAATGGAGATGCTGGATGTAGATGAAGCAGCTTGTGCAAAGTACTTCATGATGATGTTGGAAGGAACAGCCCGCACTTGGTTGAAAAATCTGCCAGCTAATTCCATCGAGTCATGGGATCAGTTGAAGGCCCGGTTTATAGCCAATTTTAAAGACACGTGCAAACAGCCCATGTCCATCGTGGATCTAGATGCTTGTGTTCAGGGTAAGAACGAGTCCACAACTCATTGGGTGCGCCGGGTTTCAGAAGTTTTGCACTCATCCGACCGAATTAACGCTGGCCAATCGATTATCACACTGGAACGTAACTGCCGGTTTAAGTCACTGAAGAAGAAGTTGGGACGGCTCAAGCGCCACTGCAACGACCTGGGAACCCTCATGGCAGCCTTGGTAAAGTATGTCGATTCTGATAATACCAAGGATCCCGATTCTGATAATGAGAAACCGGAGAAGGGAAAGAGGAATGGTGGTGCAAAGGGACAGCAGCACAACCAGGGAGGCCATGGGAATAATGGTAAGCGTAAAGCGGATTCAGATTTTGTGGCTAATACTAATGTGCAGCGTTGTAAGGGTAAACCGCCCCAGCGCGGTGGGATGATGAATCTGGAGCGCTTGTTGAATCAGCCCTGTCCAAAGCATGGAACCAAAGAGGTCCCTGCAACACATCTCTGGAAGGATTGTAACATTATGAAGGAGTTCAAAAATTCTGACCTCTTCCAGTATGATCAGGGCCCGTCGGGCGGTTCAGGTCCAGGTTTTCATGGTGGCGGCGGTTCAGGCTCTGGGTTTCAGAATAATCATAGTAACCATAACAACCAAGGTGGTAATAACCAACAGAGTAATCAAGGGAATCAGCAGCAGTCAGTTTACCAGAGTCACCCAAAGCAGCTAAATGGTGGACAATATCATGTATTCACCACTAGTTTGTGCAAGCATGATCTGAAGCTGCATAAGAGGGCAGTCAATGCGGTTGAACCGGCAGTTCCACGCTATCTGCGGTGGTCGCAACACCTATTGTGTGGAGTAGGGATGATCATCTGCCCCGGGTTGACAATCCGGGTCAGCTAGCTCTGGTGGTGGCACCTCAGGTGGGAGGTTACAAGTTCACCAAAGTACTCATGGATGGAGGAAGCAGTATTAATATTCTGTATTATGAGACATTCCGCCACATGGGGCTGACAGATAAGAATCTTAAACCGTCCAATACTATTTTCCATGGTGTGGTACCAGGAAAGTCGGCATATCCAGTGGGCAAGATCGCTTTGGAAGTTGTGTTTGGGGATGAACATGATTCCCGGTCTGAGACATTGACATTTGAGGTGGTGAGAATCCAGAGCCCGTATCATGCACTGTTTGGGCGACCGGCTTATGCAAAATTCATGGCGAGGCCTTGTTATATTTACTTGCAGCTCAAGATGCCGGGTCACAAAGGAACCATCACGGTTCATGGAAGTCGGAAAAGTGCTTTGGATTGCGAAGAGAGTGATGCGGCTTACGCTGAGTCGGTTTGTGCTACAGAGGAGTTAAAGTTTTACAAGGAGAATGTTGATCCGGCAGATATGACCCCTCTGAAGAAGCCCACCACTGAGCATGACCCAACCCTACATTTCAAACCGGCTGACGAGACAAAGCTTGTTGACTTTGTACCTGGCGATTCGTCCAAGCAGTTCAGCATCAGCACCAATCTGGATCCAAAATAGGAAAGCGTGCTCATCGAGTTCATCCGTGAGAACCGGGACATTTTTGCATGGAAGCCTTCTGACATGCCAGGTGTACCGAGGGAACTCGTTGAGCACACTCTTAATATTGATCTGAAGTTTAAACCGGTCAAGCAATTTCTTCGTCGCTTTAATGAAGAGAGGCGCAAGGCAATTGGGGAGGAGGTAGCCCGGCTGTTGGCTGCTGGGTTTATCGTTGAAGTGTTTCATCCTGAATGGTTGGCTAATCCGGTGCTCATTCTTAAGAAAAACGGGACTTGGCGTATGTGTGTGGACTACACGGACTTAAATAAGGCTTGCCCGGCCGATCCTTTTGCTCTCCCGCGTATTGATCAGATCATTGATGCGACGGCAGGTTGTGAGCGCCTGAGTTTTTTGGATGCTTATTCAGGGTACCATCAGATTAAAATGGCAGTTAAGGACCAGGAAAATACAGCTTTCATCACTCCCTTTGGAGCCTTCTGCTATGTTTCTATGCCCTTTGGGCTCAAGAGTGCTCAGGCAACTTATCAGCGTTGTGTGCAAAATTGTCATCACACCCAGATTGGGCGTAATGTTCATGCCCATGTGGATGACATTGTGGTGAAATCCAGGGAAAAGGAGACATTGATAGCTGATCTCAAGGAGACGTTTGACAACCTTCGGGTTTACAAGATGATGCTTAACCCGGATAAGTGTGTCTTTGGTGTTCCGGCAGGCAAGCTGCTCGGTTTTCTTGTGTCTAACAGGGGCATTGAGGCTAATCCGAAAATGATCAAGGCAATCACATCCTTGGCTAAACCGACATGTATCAATGATGTTCAGCGTCTCGCAGGCCGGATTGCAGCCCTCAGCCGGTTTATCAGTCATCTGGGCGAGAAGGCCATTCCCTTGTATCAGATGCTGAAGAAGACGGATGATTTCGTCTGGAGTGATGCAGCCAATGCGGCCTTTGAGGAGTTAAAGCGACAGTTGGTTGAACCGCTAGTTCTTGCAGCCCCAGTTGATCATGAGCCTTTACTATTATATGTGGCTGCCAATGCCCGAGCGGTCAGTGTGGCAATTGTGGTAGAGCGTAAAGAGGCTGGGAAGGAATATCCAGTTCAACGACCGGTATACTACATCAGTGAATTTCTGATCGAATCAAAACAACGCTATCCGCATTGGTAGAAGTTGGTGTATGGGGTTTTTATGGCCACTCGAAAGCTCAAGCAATATTTTCAAGGTCACCCCGTCACAGTAGTTAGTTCTGCTCCCTTGGGCGATATCATTCAAAACAGGGAAGACACTGGCCGGGTTGCAAAGTGGGCAATTGAGCTTGGTCCACACGGTTTGAAATATGTACCTCGAACAGCCATCAAGTCTCAGGCTCTTGTGGACTTTATCAATGACTGGACCGAGTTGCAAGCACCGGAAGAGAAGCCGGTTAATATGTACTGGACTATTCATTTCGATGGATCAAGGCAGTTGGAAGGCTCGGGGGCTGGAGTTGTCCTTACTTCCCCTCGAGGTGATAAAATTTGCTATGTCCTCTACTTGATGTTTCCTTGTACTAACAATGCAGCTGAGTATGAAGCTCTACTTCATGGTCTCCATGTGTCTAAAGAGATGAACTTAACTCGAGTTCGTTGTTTCGGAGATTCTGATCTGGTGGCTCAGCAAGTTTCTGGGACTTGGGATTCTAAGGATCCACTCATGGAGGCCTATAGGTGTGAGGTAGATATTGTGGCGGGCACTTCAAAGGATATCAGGTTGAGCATATTGATCGGCGCAAAAATGAAGCAGCAGACGCTTTGAGCCGGCTTGGATCTCAGTGCAAACCGGTACCTCCTAACACCTTTTTAGATATCTTGCATACCCCGTCTGTTAAATTGCCAACAGAAGAGGATCTGGCTGTTCCCGATCCGGAGGCTCAGCTGGTGGCCACTTTACATGTTGTGCCGGATTGGACGGTTCCATATCTGGCGTATATGAGCCGGGGTGAGCTACCAAATGATCAAGTTCTGGCCCGACAGATTGTCCGGTGATCCAAGTCCATGGTTATTCACAATGGCGAGTTACACCGCTGTAGCGTTTCAGGCGTATTTCAGCATTGTGTTTCTCCGGAAGAAGGCCAAGCGATCCTCCGAGAAATTCATGAAAGGGATTGTGGTCATCATGCCGGTTCAAAGTCCCTGGTGGCAAAATCTTTTCGTCATGGGTTTTACTGGTTGACAGCTCATGCTGATGCGGAGGATCTGGTAAAGGGATGTGATGCTTGTCAAAAAAATTCACGCAGAGCTCACGTTCCGGCTCAGGAACTACGGATGATTCCCATCACTTGGCCTTTTGCTACTTGGGGGCTTGATATGGTGGGACCCTTTAAACGTTCCCAGGACAAGAAGACCCACCTGTTGGTAGTAGTTGATAAATTCACCAAGTGGGTTGAAGCGGAGCCGGTTAGCAAGTGTGATGCAGCTACGGTGGTTCATTTTCTCAAAAAGATTATTTTCCGTTTTGGCTTTCCACACAGCATCATCACGGATAATGGTACCAACCTTTCCAAAGGTGAGATGGAGGATTTCTGTCAGAGAGAGCACATCCGGCTTGACCTAGCATCTGTGGCGCACCCTCAATCCAACGGTCAAGCAGAGCGAGCTAATCAAGAAATCTTAAAGGGTCTTAAACCCGGGCTCATGATTCCCTTGAAGCGGACGCCGGGTTGTTGGGTGGAAGAATTACCTTCTGTGTTGTGGAGCATCAACACCACCCCCAATCGATCAACAGGATACACGCCTTTCTTTATGGTCTACGGGGCAGAGGCGGTTCTCCCAAGTGATATACGTCATGATTCGCCCCGGGTTGCTAATTACGTTGAAGCAGACAACGAGCAAGCCCGCCAAGAGGCACTGGACTTGCTAGATGAGAAGCGGGATATGGCTTTGGCACGATCGGCGGTTTATCAACAAGACCTGCGGCGTTATCACAGCCGCTGGGTTAAGACTAGAGCCTTTCAAGAAGGTGACTTGGTGCTCCAGCTTATCCAGGATCAGACCGACATACACAAGCTATCCCCACCTTGGAAAGGACCCTTTGTGGTCAGCAAGAATCTGCACAACGGATCATACTACCTCATTGACGTTCGAGATGACTCACGCAAATCTGAGGAGGAGACCCGGCGGCCCTGGAACATAGCTCTCCTCCGGCCTTACTACACTTGAGCCATAGGCTCTTTTTTATGTACATATTTTGACAATGTATATATTATCATCAATAAATAAATCAGCATCCTTGCTTTAAAGCGGGGCCTCTGTTGTTTTTTCTCAAATATTCTTTGAGCTACATGGGGGCTTCAGCTGACAAAGCGGAGTACTACCTGTTAAACCGGCTATCATGCCACAAAAGCTTGGTAGCTTCACACCCAAAGGGCCAAAGAGAGTTTCGATGCTATGCACAACTCAAACATAGGCACCTAATGAGCACAGCTCATCACGTTACTTGGGGGCTCCTTGGTCCAATACCAAGAAGTTTGAATGGACCCTTGTAGCTGGGTATCGATTCCAGAACTCGCCAGTGGAGAACCCTTTTTGAGGCTAAGGCACCAGTGGTGACATAACCATTGATCTGTGTCTCTATGATCCGGGACAGAACCCAATTGCAAGCAGAAAATTGCTTCGACATTCCAGAAAGAGGAACTGAAAGTAAAAGTGCCGGTTTAAGGTGTCTAATTCAGTGTTAAACCGGAGAAGAATATTGTGCAAGTTCAGTTGGCGGTTTAAGAGAGGGCTAATGCTATATGGCGGATTGACTATTAAAGGGTTAAACCGCCTGTAGGCAAAAGGGCCAGAATTCAAAATTTCTGCTAAGTATTGACAGAAACAGGTTTCACACAATGGTCAAATTTATTTGGATCTACCACACATCCGTAAAGCAATTTTATCTGTGAGCTTTAAAGGTGCTAAATAGAGCAGGGAAGGCCATGTACTCTACAGAGGTAAAAGAATGATCTGCTAACATTAAAAATGGATGCATAGTACCTACCGCATGAGATCTACACTATTATTGGATCAAAAACTATCGCGGCAGGTGGAAGAAGAAAGAAGGATGAAGAACTATGCGGAAGAACTCAGGAACCCTAGAAACAGATCTAAAGACAGAGGAGAAAGGAAGTTTACCACTGCAGATCTACTGCAAAAGAAGGGTGACGAAAGTCTGGTCCGTTTCAGGTTGATGCAGCGGCCTTTGTCGGTGCAGATCTTGAAGGTCGCAGACGGCGGTAGAGCTCCAGAGCTTGGGCATCGTGAGGAAGAAGAAGGCACAGAAGGGGGAAAGAGAGAAGGGCCCTCGGGCCTTATTTATAGAGGACAGAGTAAAACGGCAGGTGCGGGAATCAAGGAGCCTGAAACGGCAGAATAAGTGCGCCTGTCGCCTCAATTTTCGGGATGACCATTAAGTGAAGGGAATCTTTTTTAATTATTGTTTACAGAGATGATGTCATGATGGACCGTTGCTGCGTTCAGAAGATGACGTCACGGCAGTTTACAAAGTTTCAGGAGAAGACAATATGGCGGTTTACAAAAATACAAGAAGATGCCTGCAAGGGATATTTTAAGTATTGAAGATTGACATGAACAAATTCAAATCAATCTGGGGCCTAATGTGGAGGATATAGCTACTGAGTATAAACCGGCCAGGAGGGCCCGGTTCACCCTTGACTATGTTGAAGCCCATGAAGATCCGGAAGATGGCGCTTCACTAAAGGAAGCATAGAAGCCCGAAGCCCAAAGGCGTATTAGGGCCCATAGTGGTAAACCGCCATGACTATGTAAACTTGTAGTATAAGTTAGGAAAGGAGAGACCGAGCCAGACACTTTGTATGAGTCGGCCTCGGGGCTCTGTAAACCGGTCGGGCGTCAACCTGTGTATATAAAGGGACGACCCAGTGGCGGTTCAGGGATGACAGACAACAACTCGAGACTCAGGCAAGCGTATTCCGCTCCCTGATCATCGAAACCCAATCAATCCCATCACAACTAGACGTAGGCATTTACCTTCATCGAAGGGGACGAACTAGTATAACACCCGTGTCCCTTGTCCGGTTTAACCCCTTCAAGCTAACCCGTTGCGATGGCTCCACGACTAAGTCCTTTCACAAGGACATCTGACGTGATAATTCCACGACAGTAATCAATAATGCCCTTTCCCATATAAGGGTACGGTGGTTGCGCATGTAAGGTTGGAATAACGGTCGCAACTTAAACCAATCTGTTTTTGAAAGCAACACACACACTTGCCTCGGTACACCACTTCGTCATCAAGTGGTTACCCATCTCATTATCTCCCTCGGGCATAAGTGGCACCCGATGGGTTTTCGAAAAGTCTTTTGAAAGTACTCTGCCTCCATCAACATGCATATTCCCGTCCCTTTTGCGTAGCCACTACTATGGCATCCTATCTACTCCCACCAGCATAACCCTCATAGGACGGTAGGGTCATGCATAACACAAGTATCAACAAGGAAGTAACGGAGGCAACCCGTCAAAGTGGTTACCACCTCATCATGATTCTGTTGCAATAACAATATGGTGCTATATGACATGCATAAAAAGGGTTTCATAGACATGGTCAAAGGGCTGCTTACCTGGTTCATCAGAGTCTTGAAATCTTCTGGTCCTTCTCCAAATACTCCGTCTACTTCATCAATTAACGCCGGAAACAATCACAATAAGCAACACAACATGGCAAAATAAAAGTGCTCTAAAAATATGGATTTGACTTTTATGGGACATCTCTGGTTATATGAAGAATAACCAGAGTGGTTTCATTGGAATTGGATCAGTGGTTATTTCTGAACATTTCAATATGATGGAATCAAGGGGTTTATGGATTTGCAAGAAGTGTACAGAAAAATTATTTTCATAAATGAGCAGAGGCACCCATTTAACAAATAATAATTTTAGAATCATCTAGGAATTGGTTTCACTGGATTTGGAGTTCAAATGATTTCTCTATGAATTTGCAAAGTTGGCTATACATGAAGAAATAGACCATTATTTGAGGTGGTACAGAAAGTATTAGTAAAAATATTCAAAAACTAAGTTTTGAACTTATAGACATCTAGGATTTTGAACCATGGAATTTGGATCAAAAATGGGCTCTCTGTGATTTTCTGAAGTTCATTACAGAAATGGGAAAACAAGGTTTGATAAATGTTAGTGAAGAAAAAGTTTCTGGAAAAATTTGCATGTTGCACCAACAGGTAGAGCATGATTTTATGAGTTACCAGAAATTTGAATCATCCAATTTGGAGGTAATATGAATATTTGGGAGATTTTACAAGTTGTACAGAAAAGAAAAAGGAACAAGGTTTTTACCCAAATGGGCTGGATCTGGGCGGCAACAGCGTGCACTGGGCGAGACATAGCGGGGCAGCACACTGGGCCTTGCCCAACTGCACGGCCGCACGGAGCGACAGCGGTGACATCGAAGGCGCCCACCCGGAATACGCCTTGGCCTTGGGCAGACGGCTCCCAAAGAAGCCGTGTCCACTTAACCTGCGGGCCCGGCCCTCAGGGTCACCGACACGCGGGGCCCATCGGTCGGGTTCATCCCCAACCTCCCGCTCGAACAGAGCAGGGGCAGGGGGCGGTGTCGATGGCGGCTTGCCGGTGCCACAGGCCACCGTTTTCGGTGAGCTGACCACCGTTGTGCTCAGAGGGCCCGGCCGCGTCCAACCGTGGGTGGCACGGTCGCCCAGGGGCACCGGGTTGAGCAGGGCGTCGGCCGCGGCGGACGAGGCTGACGGTGACGATGGAACTCGATGGCACGACCACGGGGAGGAGAGGGAGAAGCGCGGGAGGGGTCGCGGTGGTGCTGGAGATGCTCTGGTGCAGCCTAGAGGGGAGGGAGAGTGGTGGTGGATGCGAATTTTGGCGGAGGCCGACGGCATGGCTCCGGCCATGGGGGTGGTTGGAGGGCGCGAGGAAGGGAGTGGGTTGGTCCAGGGGATGCACGGGAGGGAGAGAGAGCCAAAGTAGTAGAGAGGGGGCTCGGGGTGGCCTTAAGTAGCTGACCCGCGGCTCACCGTGGACGCAGCGCACGGGTGGCCATGGCAATGGCTCGGGAGGCCAGGAGAGAGGGCGAGGACTTGTCTGCGACATTAGTGGGGGTGGAGTAGGGCGCCAGGAAGAGAGAGAAGGAGCGGGGCGAGCTACGCGCGGCTACAGGAGCGGCGCGAGCATTGGCCAAGTCGGGCGGCTCTGGGCATGCGCCGCAAGAGGTGAGAGAGAGGAGAGACGAGGGGGCCTGCACGGTGGCGTGTTGCGGACGCCAAGGCACGTCGACTGGCGCGAGGGGGAGACCCGAGGCGGTCGGGGAAGCGGCGTCAACGGTCGCCTGCTCTGCCTCATGCTCCAGAGCGCGACTTTGGCCGGCACCCGCGGCTTTTTGCACGCACCCGCGCGCCCACTTGTGTCTGGCGGTTGCAGGTGGAATAAACAAGAGGGGTGGAGGCCTTGGATGCTCTGGAACTTGCCAGGAGTGAGAGGGAGATGATAAAGGGAGGAAAAAGTGGTTGTCCAGAGAAGAAAAATGGATCCCTGCCCCCCTTCATCATTGCCTCTCGGGCAGGGAAGCACACCATAGGTAGAGGGGGACTAGAAGGGGCTGTGGTAAAAAGGAGAACTCTTGGAGATTAGTGGAAGCGGTTAGAACATGAATTTTGAGATTCTGCCAGAAGGTGTTTGATGTTGGATTGGGCAAGAATATGATTTTCATTTGTCATGAGGCTTGACAGGGTCAAATGGTATGAGAAGATAAGAGGTTCCACCAATATTGAGTTCATTTGGGAAAAGTTGCCAATGTAACTTTTGTAAACCCTAGAAATCAGCAGAAATGGGATTTCCAAGATTTAGTCATGCAAATCTGTTCTCCTTGATGCACCACTTGGTGTAGGGTCATCATTTGAGGTTATGAACATGTCCACAAAAGTTGATATCAAAAGGAGAAAGTTTCCAATGTAGAGTTGTTCAAATTTGGTTCTGGACAGGAAGGGTTTTGGGGCACTTTGATCAAGTTGACTTGTTCTCCAACTTGTGCTACTTGGTCTAGATGATTTATTAGACCATTTTAGCACGTGGACCAAGCTTGAGAGTATTTGGGCAAGTTTGCTAATGCAATGTTGTTCAAACTTGGAAAAGAGCAAAAATGGTTTTGAGAGGGTTTCAGGGGGTTATACTATTCTTCATGACATGAGACTTGGCAAGATCATCAAATATGTCATATGTGACATGGTAGAATTTTCTTGGAATTTTTAGAGAATATTTCCTTTGTAAATATTTCAAAAGCTTGAAATATCCAGGAAGGGTTTTTGAGGGATTTGACCAATATTTTGAACATGACCATTTGTTGAAACTCTTATATATGGAAAATATATGTCCACCGAGTTTCCCTAAATTTTCACAAATATTTTTAAAGCATAAAAATAATTTTAACCTATTAAAGACCATTTCTAGCCTAAAGAAAAATCCTTTAAATAAAATGGCAAAATAACTTTTAAAATTATATTTTTATGGTTTATGGGAGCCCTATACCTAATAGGAGTCAAAAGTATTCTTTGAAAGATTTCTAATACCCCAAATCAAGTACTTGCAGTGCAACCTCAATCCAGGGGGTTTTTGGAGAACTAAATTTAGAAAATACTTTTTAGCCAAATTATCTTTGTAAGAAAATTCTATACTATACTATACACATGGCATTATCATTGGGCAAGGTTTTGGATCAAGGAGATGAAGTATGGGAGTTGGAGGATTTATTTTGATTTTTAGAGCACTTGCAAACAACAGACAAAATCCAATCAAGGCAAAGTCCAAAACACTCAAAAGTTTTTGTCAAACCACAATTTATCATGATTTATTAGCTTAAGTGTTGTGCCATGAAAATCAGGGTGTGACAACAGATCCGCTTCGCCCACACCGTAGTCCACCCTACCGGAGCCTCTCCACAAACACCCTACTCGACGGTTCTAGATCTCCTTACCGGACCCCGACAGCCGGCGCAGCATCATCACCCTCGACGTTTCTAACCTGATTCCCACCGTCTGGAGAGATGCCATGCACCCGCCACGGCCTAGGTACTTGTCACCTTTAAACCCGTCCAGCATCACCTGCCTGATGCACTTCAAATATACTAACCGGACGCTGTTACTAGTTATGCAGCTGGCAAAAACTACAAGGACGATGTTTCTTCTAGATCTAACAGCTTGGCCAACCAAGATCCTGGACTGAGGCATTGCTATGATCTTGTAAGCGCGTCTCTCTCTCTTGTATTGTTCTGTGCCTACCAGCGTGCTTTGCTAGGATTTTTGACCAGTAATCCCTTTGTGCAGACAATGATTTCTACTACTGGCTGCTAAATTAGATATGTAGATGTCATACATGATACTACCTCGTACCTCCGTTCCTAAATATAAGTCTTTTAGAGATTCCACTATAGGCTACATACAGAGCAAAATGAGTGAATCTACACTCGAAATTGCATCTATATACATCTGTATGTGGTCCATACTGGAATCTCTACAAAGACATATATTTAGGAACAGGGGCAGTACATTACACAAAATCATAGGTGGCATGTAGGAATTCCAGTGCACTACATTAGGCTCCCTTAGAGTGCCTGCTAGTCCAGCATACAGAGTCATGGCTAGTTTATGGTACGCACACAATCGTTAATTGGTGGTTTAAATATGCGCAAGGGATATGCAATGTAGTATCATGTGGAGATGTTTGAAATTAGCTGTGTCAACTTGCAGCTAGGGTTACACAATGAAAAAGTACAAGATGTATGTGGCAATTTCATGGAACATCGCAAAAAAAGGAGAGGCAGCGGTGAGCCTATACAGTGTGCTATGGTATGTCACTCCTCCATTGCAATCATCGTGACATGTTATTTGTGTGCCAGTTCTATTAGCCAAGTTTCTTAGGGACAGTTATTCCGAGTTATCCTAAGAAAATAAGCACCTGTGAATATAAGCTCCATGTAATACGCCAACCAGTTCTTTTCATTGCGTTTTCAGCTTATCTTTGGTATGATCAGTGGAAAGTCTAGATTGCATTATATATTTTTCATTTTGCTGCCCATATGGAAATTAATTTTACTTGCAAACATCACAAATTGAACCCAGTGCAGTAATTAATATGATAGGAAAACAGACCATCACTATTTGCTCAAAATGCAAATACAAAGATACCATCTACTTGGCACAATCTACTTTGGTCAATGTTTTCCATAGAGATCCCATTGCCTAATTTAAACGAAGAACGCATGACCCACATTTAAATGAAGAACAGTTATTTATTGAAATTCGATGGTCCAAGTGGCTGGTTATTATCATATAGCAGCACCACCTGAAAGCATCATATAGCAGCAGCAGCAACAGCTCATAGCAACTCATCATACAGCAGCAGCAGTCTGCAATTCATCATATACCAGCAGCAGCTCATAGCAATTCATCATATAGCAGCAGCAGGAGCAGGTCATAGCAATTCATCATATAGCAGCAGCAGGAGCAGCTCATAGCAATTCATCATATAGCAGCAGCAGGAGCAGCTTGTAGCAACTCATCATATAGCAGCAACAGCAGCTCATAGCAATTCATCATATAGCAGCAACAGCAGCTCATAGCAACTCATCATACAGCAGCAGCAGCTCATAGCAATTTATCATATAGCAGCAGCAGGAGCAGCTCATAGCAATGCATCATATAGCAGCAGCAGAAGCAGCTCATAGCAATTCATCTTATAGTGGATCAGAATGAAAATTTGGCAAAAAATCATAGGAGATCCTCACCTTGTTGGATGAG
>NC_041383.1:694039005-694050695 GCF_002162155.2 Triticum dicoccoides | reverse complement strand
GCAGGAGCAGGTCATAGCAATTCATCATATAGCAGCAGCAGGAGCAGCTCATAGCAATTCATCATATAGCAGCAGCAGGAGCAGCTTGTAGCAACTCATCATATAGCAGCAACAGCAGCTCATAGCAATTCATCATATAGCAGCAACAGCAGCTCATAGCAACTCATCATACAGTAGCAGCAGCTCATAGCAATTTATCATATAGCAGCAGCAGGAGCAGCTCATAGCAATGCATCATATAGCAGCAGCAGAAGCAGCTCATAGCAATTCATCTTATAGTGGATCAGAATGAAAATTTGGCAAAAAATCATAGGAGATCCTCACCTTGTTGGATGAGCTCATCCTTCAACAGCAGCTCAAGGCCATGGCCTGGGAGGAGAGCAGGGGGGACAAGGCGCCTTCTGCCGCAGTGTGGCATCAGCCGTAGTTGTGCAGCGCCCGCCGGAGTAGTGTGTTGGACGAACCACAGTGGAGCAGCTGCTGGAGACCATGAGAATCATGGGCGGCACCAGAGGGAGGAGCAGCCAGGGAGATTTGCCCCTATCCGCCGGCCATGTAGCCTAGCTGGACATAGCATCGTCGAGGACCAGGCCAGATGGGACCAGTGGCGACGGCTCGCTGGAGGAACCCTAGTGCTGCAGGCAGGGGATCGAGGTAGAGGGAAAGGGGAGAGAAGATGCAAGCGGGCAGGGCAATGAATGCTTGTGTGTTTGTTTTTACTTGAGGGTCAGGTGTGACATGGGCGCCAGCAGTTGCATTTTGAGTGTAATATAGGCAGACAACAGAGTCATTTCACTATTCCCCTTCCCTTCAATTTTTAGTGAGGTTCTACCCGAAACACCCCCCTCCAAAGCGAAATTAGTTAAGCCCAAGCCCATAACTCAAAAATGACTTCTTTACATCTTTTATGGCTTATTTTGACAATATGCCCTGAAAAGGCGGAATCGAACTGGCCCTTAACCTGCAATTCAATTGTGCGTGCAATGATGAATCACTCCTGCCTGCTATCTGTACATTTAGGCATCATCATACATGGCATAACCTAATACATGTGCATTCCATTGTAGAATCTGGAATATGCAATGTTTATGTTAGTTCATACGTTGCACATGATGTTTAAATGCCCCTTAAATCTGGTCAGTCAAGTGATGGTCTTTAAGCCTCCTTCTTTGCTTCTTTTCTTGATATGTAAGATTTGCTCACACATCTGTTCAATTGCTTGTTTGCATCAGCCAGCCATACTAGGACTGTTTGCTTTGATTACTTGTTGTTGTTGACCTAACACTCTAACAGAGCTTGTCAACGATTTAAACACTAAGGGCTGTTGTAGTGGGGCCTTGTCTAACTCATAGGTGACATAAAGATTTGGCTGTACCCTATAGTAGGCTCTCCAAGAGTACCTGGAGATCCAGTTCGAAGGTATGCCTAGTTTTTACATAGTGCAGACATAGTAAATGCTCATTTCATTGTGTGCAAGTGCAAGAGATGCGGCATGTTTCATTATGTGGTGTTGTTTTGTTATAATCTCATCCTTTTGTGTTCACAGACTGGAAAGTATGCATCTTATCTTCCAAGGAGACAAGTAACTAGTTTGTGTCACCTTGTAGAGGGGGTGCAATGAAGATAAGATTGAGGATTTACAAGTACAAGATGTTAGGAAGGATCTTTGCAAGAGAAGTAGGAGCTGCCCTGAGCCTCTTCAACCTGCTAAGGTAAGTCACTGTATGCAACTCAACAGTTCAATTCCTTGTTTGTTTCAGGCATAGTTAATTTTCTCTTTTCAATTGCTTTATTTGTCCTCACTTAATGAGATGCCCAAATAATTATGCCTGATGTTCGGTGCTTGTATCACTATTAGTTGACATAATTAAAGGCATTACCATTTAATTACTCTACCGAAGTGTGCCTGAAGCTTTGAAGTCTATTAACCAACTATTATTGCATGAGGCTCACAATCTAGTTTATACTACGCTAATGATTGCATAGTTTTGCCTGATGTAGTATGTTTGTATGAAACCCTCTGCTGTTCATTATGCTCCCTAAGACTTTAATTGAGGTACAGAATGGCCAACTGCTTGCTTACTTATACGCAACGTGCTGTCTAAATTTGTAACTTGTCTATGTTTTCGATTGGGCCCTAACATCATGCTCCTCTGGTGATCTAAGAGGGATTTCTGTATGCAGGCTGCACAAACTATCTTTTTTATAATTTTTAAAATATCACCTGCTTATGCTTCATGACGTGTAACATTTTTTTTGTGAAAGTGACGTGTAACATTATTGTTAGTCATGTTTTGCCATGTAGTACAAAATAGTGTCTTGTTCGCTTCACTGTTGTAACTATATTTTTGCCCTAGTCATGTGTACTTACAGAAACATTTCAGGATGAAGTGACATCAACACAAAAATCTGCGAGCAGTGCAGCATGGCCGTTACCGAATGATTATGGATTGGAATTGGAATGTGTTGATGTTCTCGAGCATCAACTAGAGGTGGCAAGACAACGTGTACATGATTGTCAACGTATAATCAACAAGTTGGGACTGGACATGCAGGTATTAGATGCAGGAGTCAAAAAATGAAACAAGACACCTAGGTAACCACGAAGGAATTGGAGATTTTGCAGACTGAAATTTGTGCTATCTGAATCCGGCCAATCCTATTTTCTGAAGAGATTATAGTTCAAATGGAGTTAAGTTGATGCGCGTCCATGATGTATGAGCTGTATTTGCCCAGTGTATGTAATTTGTTGTTTGTGTATGCTTTATTATCACCTGTGCCGAACCATAATGCCAGTGGGTATAATCGGTTGTAATTTCTTTATTGTATAGTGTAGGATTATTCTACCTTTCTATGCCTTGATCTCTTTGTTGTATAGTGTATGCTTTTTAGAGGTGATAGTATTGAGTAGGATAATTCTTTGAATATGCTATATCATTCAAACGGGGGCCAACTCGCCCGACCATGGCCCTTCACGGGCCGTCGGATCCATGGGCCTTCTACGTCTCGCAGGATCCATGGGCCTTCTACGTCTCGCAGGATCCATGGGCCTTCTACGTCTCGCAGGATCCATGGGCCTTCTACGTCTCGCAGGATCCATGGGCTGCCAACTCATTTATGGGTCTTGTATGGGCCTTTAATGGGCCGTAGATGGGCCTATAATGGAAATCGTACGTTTTATGGGTTGACCATAACGGGTCGTTAATAGGCCGTATTTGGTGATGCTATTAAAATGGCCCAACAGACTAACGGACCACAAACGGGCTGACTGTAACGACGGGCTGAATTTGGCCCACAAGCAGAAAATGACAGGAACAGGCCGTAAGAAACCGAATGCTGCAAATGAGCCCAAGAATAAATGGGCCCTCAGAAGGCCGAAAGTTAACTTGGGCTGGAAATGGCCCAATGGAATAACCGCCCGTTAATGGGTATAAAGTGTTACACTGTTCATTACGGGCCAGTTTCACCGCGGGCCGTTAATGGGTGTAAAGTAATACACTGTTCATTACGGGCCAGTTTCAGCAGGGGCCGCTAATGGGCCAAGAGTTACAAAGGGCCTCATATGGGCCAAAAGACGTCATGGGCCGTACATGGGCCAGAAGTGAAAATGGGTTGGAATCATATTGGATGGCCCAGATGACGCTACTGGGCCTAACTCGCATAGGGCGTAACGGGCCTTGGGTTAGCGGGTTGTAAATGGGCTATATGCTAACAGGCCATTAACAAGCTTTCCATGGGCCGGCCCACCAGCTTTTGACCAAGTCAAACGGGCCGGCTTTTTCACAGGAATGGGCCACTGTTGGGCCGTGCCACGTGTCGACGTATCATAGGCGCCTTTTGTCCAGTGAGTGGATGACATCTGTCCCAATGATGAGCCGACACGTGTTTCCTCCAGCCAATGATGATTTTACACGTGGAAAATCCCCATTGGTCGGGGCTGTTAACGGGTTATCGGATCCAAAACCCAACCCGATAGCTTAATGGCGTTCCGTTACGGTGGATGCCATGTGTCGGTCACCCTTGATGAAAGCACTTCTGTGATGCGTGATTTATCGTCATGGAAGTGGACACTTCCATGATGATAATTTTGGTAATGTCATGGAACACTTCTACGACAGCACAGGTATGACTATCTTGATTTTGACATAAAATCGTCATGGATGTACATGCATGACAAAAAACGCGGCCTACTGTGACAAACACGTATCATCACGGAAGTGTATTTTCTTGTAGTGCAAAAACATTCTCTAGCCTAGACAAGTTGTCTGCAACGGGGTTCTCAGCTCCCTTTCTATCAATAATATGCAAATCGAATTCTTGAAGCAAGAGAACCCATCTAATAAGTCTAGGTTTAGCATCTTTCTTTTCCATAAGATATTTAATAGCAGCATGATCAATCTGAATAGTAACTTTAGAATCAATAATGTAAGGTCTGAACTTATCACAAGCAAATAAAACTGCTAAGAATTCTTTTTTAGTAATAGCATAATTTCTCTCGGCAGTATCAAGAGTCTTACTAGCATATTGAATAACATTTAGTTTCTTATCAACTCTTTGCCCTAGAACAGCACCTATAGCATAATCACTAGCATCACACATAATTTCAAAGGGTAAATTCAAATCAGGTGGCTGAACAATAGGTGCAGTGATCAAAGCTTTCTTAAGTATTTCAAATGCTTCTACACAATCATCATCAAAAACAAAAGGAATATCTTTTTGCAATAAATTAGTCAGAGGCCTAGAGATTTTAGAAAAGTCCTTAATGAACCTCCTATAAAAAGGGGCATGACCAAGGAAACTTCTTATACCTTTAATGTCCTCGGGACATGGCATCTTTTAAATAGCATTAACTTTAGCTTTATCAACTTCAATACCTCAATCAGAAATTTTATGCCCCAAGACAATGCCTTCATTAACCATAAAGTGACACTTTTCCCAATTCAAGACGACACTAGTGTCTTCACATCTCTGCAAAACTCGATCAAGGTTGCTCAAGCAATCATCAAAATAGGATCCATAAATGGAGAAATCATCCATGAATACCTCAGAAATCTTTTCACAAAAGTCAGAGAATATAGCCATCATGCATCTTTGAAAGGTAGCAGGTGCATTACATAAATCAAAAGGCATACGTCTATAAGTAAAAGTACCGAAAGGGAAAGTAAAAGTAGTTTTTGATTGATCCTCCGCTGAAACAGGTATTTGAGAGAAACCAGAATAACCATCTAGAAAGCAGAAATGTGTATGTTTGGATAGTCTTTCTAGCATTTGGTCAATAAAAGGTAAGGGGTAATGATCTTTTTTAGTAGCTTGTTTTAACTTACGGAAATCAATTACCATCCTATAACCTGTAATAATTCTTTGCGGAATCAATTCATCTTTATCATTAGGAACAACAGTAATACCTCCCTTTTTAGGAACACAATGCACGGGACTTACCCATTCACTATCAGCAACGGGATAAATTATACCTTCCTCAAGGAGCTTTAGTATCTCCTTTCTTACAACTTCTTTCATCATAGGATTTAACCGTTGTTGAGGATATCTAACTGGTTTGGCATCTTTCTCCAATTTTATTTTGTGTTGGCATAGAGTGGGACTAATGCCCTTAAGATCATCCAGAGTATATCCAATAGCAGCACGGTGCTTCTTCAGAGTTTTCAATAATCTTTCCTCTTCTTGCTCTGAAAGGTTAGCACTAATAATAACAGGATATATCTTCTTTTCATCAAGATAAGCATATTTAAGATTATCAGGTAATGGTTTGAGCTCAAACACAAGGTCACCCTTGGGTGGAGGAGGATCCCCTAGGATTTCAACAGGCAAATTGTGTTTCAGAATAGGACCCTGTTGAAGGAATACTTCATCTATTTCCCTTCTTTCATTCATAAACATATCATTTTCATGGTCTAGCAAATATTGTTCTAAAGGATCAGTAGGAGGCACAGCAATAGAAGCAAGACCAATAATTTCATCCTTACTAGGCAATTCTTTATCATGGGGTTGTCTACGAAATTTAGCAAAATTAAACTCATGTTTCATATCCCCCAAGCCAATTGTAACAACATCCTTTTCGCAATTGATCTTAGCATTAACAGTATTCATGAAGGGTCTACCAAATATAATGGGACAAAAGTCATCTTGTGGGGAACCAAGAACAAGAAAATCAGCAGGATATTTGACTTTCCCACACAAGACTTCAACATCTCTAACAATCCCAACTGGTGAAATAGTATCCCTATTGGCAAGCCTAATAGTAACATCAATACCTTCTATTTCCGCGGGTGCAATATCATGCATAATTTCTTTATATAGGGAGTGAGGTATTGCACTGGCACTAGCACCCATATCACATAAGCCATGATAACAATGATCTCCTATTTTAACAGAAATAACAGGCATGCCTACAACAGGTCTATGTATCTTAGCATCGGGTTTAGCAATGTTAGCAGCTTCACCACAGTAGTAAATAACATGCCCATCTATATTATCAGCCAAGAGATCTTTAACCATAGCAATACTAGGTTCAACTTTAATCTGCTCAGGAGGTGTATATGTTCTAGTATTACTCTTACGAACAACAGTTGAAGTTTTAGCATGATCCTTTATCCTAACAGGGAAAGGTGGTTTCTCAACATAAGTAGTAGGAACAATAGGATCATTATAAGTGATAGTATTTTCTTCAACTGTAATAGGTGCAACTACTTTTACTTCAATGGGAGGATTATATTTAAACCACTTCTCCTTAGGGAGATCAACGTGAGAAGCAAAAGATTCACAAAAAGAAGCTACTATCTCAGAGTCAAGTCCATATTTAGCGCTAAATCCACGAAAAGCATCGGTATCCATAAAAGATTTAACACAATCAAACTTAGGTGTTATACCTGACTCCTTACCATCATCGGAACCCCAATCTTAAGAGTTGCATTTAATTCTTTCCAATAAGTCCCACTTGAATTCAGTAGTCTTCAGCATATAAGAACCAGCACAGGAAGTATCGAGCATGGTGCGATCATTGAGAGAAAGCCAAGCATAAATTTTTTGAATAATCATTTCTCTTGAGAGCTCATGATTGGCGCATGAATATAACATTGACTTAAGCCTCCCCCAAGCTTGAGCGGTGATTTCTCCTGCGCGAGGCTAGAAATTATATATGTAATTACGATCACGATGAACAAGATGCATAGGATAGAACTTCTGGTGAAATTCCAACTTCAATCGTTTATAGTTCCAAGATCCCGTATCGTCACATAGCCTATACCATGTCAATGTGTCTCCCTTCAAAGATAAAGGGAAAACCTTCCTCTTAACAACATCATCGGGAATACCTACAAGCTTAAATAATCCACAAACTTCATCCACAAAGATAAGGTGTAAATCGGGATGCAATGTTCCATCTCCTGCAAAGGGATTAGCTAGCAGTTTCTCTATCATACCCGAAGGAATTTCAAAGTAAACATTTTCAGTAGGTTCAGTAGGTTGAGGAGAAACTCTTTGCTCTACTGGTCGGGGCGAAGATACCCCGAACAAGCCCGTCAAAGGATTAGTTTCCATAGTAACAAGTAACAGAAAATTTCAGCACACTATATAAATGTTTCCTTACCAAATTCCACTCACCAAAAGAACTTCACTCCCGGCAACGGCACCAGAAAAGAGTCTTGATGACCCACAAGTATAGGGGATCTATCATAGTACTTTCAATAAGTAAGAGTGTCGAACCCAATGAGGAGCAGAAGGAAATGACAAGCGGTTTTCAGTAAGGTATTCTCTACAAGCACTGAAATTGTAGGTAACAGATAGTTTTGTGATAGGATAATTTGTAACGGGTAACAAGCAATGAAAGTAAATAAAGTGCAGTAAGGTGGCCCAATCCTTTTTATAGCAAAGGACAAGCCTGGACAAATTCTTATAATGAGAAAAGCGCTCTCGAGGACACATGGGAATTATCATCAAGCTAGTTTCATCACGCTCATATGATTCGCGTTCGTTACTTTCATAATTTGATATGTGGGTGGACCGGTGCTTGGGTACTGCCCTTTCTTGGACAAGCATCCCACTTATGATTAACCCCTATTGCAAGCATCCGCAACTACAAAAGAAGTATTAAGGTAAACCTAACCATAGCATGAAACTGGTGGATCCAAATCATCCCCTTACGAAGCAACGCATAAACTAGGGTTTAAGCTTCTATCACTCTAGCAACCCATCATCTACTTATTACTTCCCAATGCCTTCCTCTAGGCCCAAATAATGGTGAAGTGTCATGTAGTGGATGTTCACATAACACCACTAGAGGAGAGACAACATACATCTCATCAAAATATTGAACGAATACCAAATTCGCATGACTACTAATAGCAAGACTTCACCCATGTCCTCAGGAACAAACGTAACTACTCACAAAGCATATCCATGTTCATGATCAGAGGAGTATTAATATGCATTAAGGATCTGAACATATGATCTTCCACCAAGTAAACCAATTAGCATCAACTACAAGGAGTAATCAACATTACTAGCAACCCACAGGTACCAATTTGTGGTTTTGATACAAGATTGGATACAAGAGATGAACTAGGGTTTTGAGAGGAGATGGTGCTGGTGAAGATGTTGATGGAGATCGACCCCCTCCCGATGAGAGGATCGTTGGTGATGACGATGGTGATGATTTCCCCCTCCTGGAGGGAAGTTTCCTTGGCAAGACAGCTCCGCCGGAGCCCTAGATTGGTTCCGCCAAGGTTCCGCCTCGTGGCAACGGAGTTACGTCCCGTAAGCTTGCTTATGATTTTTTCCAGAGTAAGAGCCTTCATATAGAAAAAGATGGGCACCGAAGGGCCACCAGGGGGGCCAGGAGACAGGGGCGCACCCAGTAGGGGGTGCCCCCCACCCTCCTGGCCAGGGTGTGGGCCCCCTATGGTACTTTCTTTGCTCAATAATTCTTATTAATTCCAAAAATGACTTTCGTGGAGTTTCTAGACTTTTGGAGCTGTGTAGAATAGGTTTCCAATATTTGCTCCCTTTTTAGCCAGAATCCCAGCTGCCGGCATTCTCCCTCTTTATGATAAACCTTGTAAAATAAGTAAGAATAGCCATAAGTATTGTGACATAATGTGTAATAACAGCCCATAATGCAATAAATATTGATATAAAAGCATGATACAAAATGGGCATATCAGCGGAGTGCCGCCACGCGCCAGAGAAGGAGGTGGAGTGCCCTGATCACTGGCCGGAGGAGCAGGCGGAGGAGGAGGCGGAGTGCCCTGACTCATCAATGGAGGAGGAGGAGGCGGAGGCGTCCAGTACGGAAGGTTGATGAGCTCCTTCCTCCATAGGCATGGAGTCTCAAAGCAGAACCCAGCCGAGTCTCCCCTTCACCGGTAGGGTGGTCAAGCACGAGATCCTCAAATCCCTCCGTTATTTCTTCCACCATCACCCTAGCATATCCTTCTGGAATTGTACGGCAGTGAAAAGTTGCACAGGGTTCAGGAGGTTGAACAGAGCCGACAGCCACCTTGACTTTGTACTTCTCCCATTGCGTCATAAGGTGGCAATGTTGAGACTCTATGATAGCATCCACGGGGTAGCTAGCAGGAGCCGTGAAGAAAGGCTCTAGCAAAAGTTGCTCGATGGAAGCCACGCTGCTTCTCCGCTGAGATGGCGGGGTAGCTTCGGCAGGTCGCTTGCTTCGAACTGCATCTCGTTCCTCTAGCTTATGTACCCTTGAGTGCAGCGCCTGCAGTTCGCTCTGCTCCACCTTCCTCCTCCTCTCTTGGCATTTGTAACCGCCTGTGTCCGGAAACCCAGCCTTCCACGGAACAAAGCCTGGCATGCCTCGTGTCCATCCAGGGTGCTCAGGATTCCCGAGGGCCATTGTTAGCTCGTCCTTCTCTCTGTATGGAACGAACGTCCCTTCCTGCGCTGCGTTAAAATAGTGCTGAAGCTTCATGAGGGGTATTCGCAGTTGCTCCCTCGTCCAAGCGCACTTCCCTGTTACAGGGTCCAAGGTTCCGCCAACCCCGAAGAACCAAGTCCGGCAACGGTCAGGCCAGTTCAATGTCTCTAGTTTGACCCCTTTATCAAGCAGGTCGTTCTCAGCCTTGGCCCACAACGGTCGGGCTTTGAGGTAGCCACCTGACCCCGTGCAATGGTGATGCTCCTTCTTCGCAGCATTTATCTTGTTTATGGCTGACATCTTCTTACTCCTCTCCGATGTCTTGTTGGCCACAAATGTGTCCCATTGATCTCTGAGTTTCTCGTATCGGCCGATGAATTCTGGTGTCTTTGTTTGGTCGACAAACTTTGCTTTTAGGTCATTCTTCCACTTCCTGAATAGATCTGCCATCTTCTTGAGAGCAAAGGACTTGATCAATGGCTCTTTAACTGGATTCTCCGGATCGTCCACTTCCGATAGGGTGCAATTTACCTTCAGCGCTTTCCAAAGATCAGCTTTCTGTCTATCTTCGACAAAAGAAACTTGAAGCTCTTCATCCTTAGGCTGATTCCATAGCTCTATGCTAATCGGGATCATGTCCCTAACAAGAACCCCAGACTGAGCAGTAAATGCCTCCTTGGTCCGGAGGGGTTCAATCGGTTGGCCATCGCGCACGATTGCTGTGATCGTGAACCTTTCATCTGATTGCAACTTTTTCTTTGGGCCTCGTCTCTTTACCGAAGTTGTGCTCGATCCGGAGGGCTAGAAATAAGAAGAAAGACGAGAGTTAATATGTGTAGATACCAAAACAATGAATGCATCAATTAGCTATAGTCAGTAGAGGCTTAATTAATATATATACCTGGCCGGACTCTGTTCGGTCATCGGAGCTGTCATCACGGCCTCCTTCTTGCACCGGCATTCGGTCACCGGTCATGGTCTCCTCCGTTGTTTGAGGACCGTAGCTTGCTTCTTCACCCTCTCCTTCCAGATTGTCGCCTTCGTTGAGATACGACATGACATCAGCTCCGTCTGCGATTATGTCCCCCAACACCCCTTCTGCTTCCTCGTCTCGGCCGTGCTCCATAGTTTCTGCAAATATTACAACATGGAAATTAGTATACAAACATGACAGATGCATATATGAGTGGCAAACTTAGACCTAGCTATAGCTATTCACAATAAGAAATTATATTAATTAATGGCCTCAACGCTTCTCTAGGGGTTTGGGGTGGCCTCGGCAACGCTTAAAGGGTTCGGGGTGGCCTCGACGACAACGCTCTTTTAACTTGGTAAAGGAGGGGGTATATGGACAAAGATGACATACATACACGGAAAAAAATGTTATTGGGGAGGGGGTATATCGACCCCCCCCCCATGTTGAAGATATGTTGAATTCTCAAGAGAGTTAAGAACCGGAGGGGGACTCCCTCCCCCCTCATGTCTGATGAGTTTTTACTCCCTCTCTCCCATGAAACATTCATCGAACAAACTTAATACGAGTTTTAACAGAAAAAATTAACCAAGTTTTCATATATCATCATCATCGTCTACTACAAAAAAAATTACATATTCTTTGCATATGAACATACAAACATTTGCATATTCGACAATAATATCACCAAAAAAATTCTATAAATTTAACATTAAAAATTCTAACTTTTGCATATTCCTAGAACCCTCGACCCTCGAACCCTCGACCATAGAACCCTCGACCCTAGAACCCTCGAACCCTCGACCCTCGAACCCTCAACCCCTC
>NC_041383.1:694037850-694038776 GCF_002162155.2 Triticum dicoccoides | reverse complement strand
TAGAACCCTAAAACCATCTAACCCTCGACCCTCGAACCCTCGACCCCTCGACCCTCAAACCCTCGAACCCTCGACGACCCTAGAACCCTCGACCCCCTCCGCCCTCCTCATGTCAAAGTTATCAGGGAGGGGGTATATCGACCCCCCCTCATGTTGAAGTTATTGGGGCGGTGGTATATCGATAACGACATACCCGATAAAAAATAAGAAGAGGAAGAAGAAGAAAAAAAAAGAGGAGAAGAAGAAAGGAATAGAGAGAGGAGAAGATCGAAGAAAAAAAAGAAAAAAAGAGGAGAAGAAGAAAGGAAGAGAGGTGAAGAATAAGAAAATAGAAATTACTCAATTTTTTTCTTCTTCTCTTCTATTCCTTTCTTATTCTCCTCTTTTTTTTCTTTTTTTTCTCCTTATTTATTTCTCCTCTTCTTCTCCTTTCTTCCTCTCCTTCTTCCTCTTCTTATTATTTTCCTTTTCCTTCTCTTTCTCTTTCTTCCTCTTCCTTATTCCTAGCTAGATATATAAAAAAATTCTAAAAATGTAACTTTTCCATATATAAATTTTTTTCTTCTTCTTCCTTCTTCCTTCTCTTCCTTCTTCCTAAATATATAAAAAAATTCTAAAATTGAAACAAACCTAAAATGCACTAAATCAGAGAACATATATAGATAAAACTTTTCTAAAAATCTAACTTTTGCATATATGAACATATATACACAGAGAACATACATACATATATACATTTTTATAAAAATGCAAAAAACAAATCATCATATATATGAACAAAAAATCTGGAGAAAAAAAGAGGACATATAATCATATATACACACATACATATAATCACACATATACATATACTCTAAAAAACATCATATATATGAAAAAAAAAAGAGGAAGCCGGCCAGACCGAGCATGGCGGCGGCGTGTGGACG
>NC_041383.1:694007624-694037560 GCF_002162155.2 Triticum dicoccoides | reverse complement strand
ACCGGGGGCGTGGGGCGGCGTCGGGGCAGGGGCACCGGCCGGGGCGGCGCGTCGGGGTAGGGGCGCAAGGGCCGGGGCAGCGCGTCGAGGCAGGGCTAGGGCGTGGGGCGACAGCGACGAGGAGCGGGCGGCGACGAGGAGAGCGACCACAGGCCGGCGAGGGCGTCGGGGCAGTGCTCGGGGAGGCGACGGTGTCAGGCGAGGGCGTGGGCGACAGCGAGGGCACGGGAGACGGCGACGAAAGGCATGGGAGACAGTGATGACAGGCGTGGGCGACAGCGACGGCGACTGCGGGGGCGGCGAGCGACGTTGGGGCATCTTGACAGCGTCGATGTCGTCGACGTCGTTGGGGCGGCAACTGTGAGATGAGAAGTGAATTTTTCACAAGTGTTTTCTTATATACCAAAGCCTTTAGTCCCAGTTCGTGGAACCAACCGAGCCTAATGCCCCCCTTTAGTCCCGGGTGGTGCCACCAAATGGGACCAAAGATCTCTTTTCAGCAGCCCAAAGCGTGGGAAGCAGAGGCTTTGGTCCCGGTTGGTGCCACCAAATAGGACTAAAGTTAGGCATTGGTCCCGGTTGGTGCGCCGAACCGGGACTAAAGGCATGCATTGGTCTCAGTTCGTGGCACCACTCGGGACCAATGGCCTGCGCCTGCAAAAGCCGCGGTGCAGTGGGATGTTTAGTCCCACCTCTGAAGAGCGGCAGCACCTATTTATAAACGCTGCTCGGCCTACCCCTTTGAACTCCTCACTATTGCAGGCCTACTGGCCTAAACTTGTCTCTCTGCCTGTGGGCCTACTGGGCCTTCTGTGGGCCATAATCCTAGCCCATGGGTTGGTTCCTAGTCGTATTCAAGCTGTGGTGGCCCAGTAGGTGGCATTATTTTCGTATTTTTTGTTTTCCTTGGTACTTTTTTTCTACTTACAACAAAATACTTACTTTTGCTATTTTTATTTATTTTATTAAGGTTGATTTATTTTATTAAGGTTTTTTTTAGGTGGCATTTTTTCCCCATTTTTTTCTTTGGTACTTTTTTTATACTTATAACAAAATACTTACTTTTGCTATTTTTATTTATTTTATTAAAGTTTATTTATTTTATTAAGGTTTATTTATTTTAGTTTTTTCTACTTTCAAAAAATACTTTCTTTTTGTTTTATTTTTGCTTTTTGTATTTATTTTATGAAAATTCTTTTTGCTTTTAATGCTTTGAACAGAAAATACTTTGATAATTTTAGTTGCATAAATTCTATATAATTTTAGTTTCAATAATACTAGAGGTTTATAAAAGTTTTTTAGTTGATTCCTTTAGTACCAGTTCTAAGGCTGTTACAAAGGCATTTTATTTGGTACCGGTTCTAAGGCTAAGGCTCCACGAGCACCTTTAGTACCGGTTTGTGGCATGAACCGGTAAAAAAAGTTTTTTAGTTGATTCTTTCTGCAGCTGTTTTCACTACAAGAAATATGTTAACTAGTGACCTTCTGTCAGTGGCCCTGGAAGAATTGGTCATAGATCTATGACCATTTCAGAAAAATTGGTCAAAAGCTGTTCGGGGGGCTCCAAACCCTAAACTATAACGACCATTTTGGTCAAAAAAGTCGTAATTTCCTTACACGAAATGGTCAAAAAGAAGATAGCACTGGTCCGCTGCCTTATTTCTAGCTGATCATGACCAATATAGATGGTCATAAACTTGTAAATTGTGGTGGGTTTCTATGACTAGGCGCCACCTCATCAGTTTTGCTTATGTGTCATGTCCATGTGGCAGTTTTTGCCCTAGGTTGTGAAGCAACCTATATTTCTGTCATTCCCAAAATTCCCAAAAAAATATCACAAATTATTTGGGTCATATCTTCATCAAATATGTAAAAACCCTTCCTTGCCTACTTCAAGAATAATTCAAAATTATTAATTTTCCTACTCTTTTCAGAAAAACACTTTGTGAAGGAAGTACCACTTTGGCATGTCCAAATGGTATCCATTTTCTACAGTGATTTCCTATGCCCAAATAACCATCCTCCACCAAATGCCAGCTCAATGCATTAATTATTTTGAGCCCAGCTTCAACATTCGTATTTATGTCCAGTGTGGTACTTTGCAAAGCAAGTACCACCTAGGCTCCTCCTTTTGAGCTGAAAATTTGTGAAGACGGTCTTCTTAGTAACTGATCATCCTTAGCCAAAACTCACGCCCATTAGCCATGTGCATTTCCCGTACCTCTAATCTAACACTTGGCTGCTTATTCATGTTTGAACATCGATCGGTCTCCTCGTGAGAATCTTATGTTGTGATTTTCTTCCTAGCACCTACCTGGGGAGTGCCCAACCCACTAGACATGCCTAGGCCGCCCAGAACACATGGCAATGTCACGGTCACGTGGTGACCACGCGGCGGGCATGCGACTTTACCCGCTCTAGAGTTGGGGCCCTCGGCCACGGTCCAAACCTCGACGTATCGCCACCAAACCATGTATTTATGATTAAATAGGTACTTGTGTAACTAGAAATGATTTTTGGAAAAAATAAATAGCAAACCATGAGGCCGTTGCAGTTCAAATTTGACCCGCTTCCTACTGAATCGGCGGGAATTTGTCTTTTTCACCAGAGGTGGATCAAACTTTTGACACCCAACCATTTTGTCAATTGTGCATTAAATATGGCCTAGTATTTTAGAAAATTGATTTGGTACAATTTTGCAACAAATATATGGTAGGTCCTTCACCAAAAACACTCATTTTAGGCACTCGGAAAATGGAAAATGAATTTTCCGTGCAAAGAAAATGAAAACTCCCTTAGGCAAGATTGTTTGGAATTCCAAGATGCACCCTTGTGCGCCATATGAAATCATTTGAACAAACTATGCCATGAATGTGGCCATAAGATTGATCGTTTGGCTTGAAAGCCATGAATCTTCACGCATGATACTCATTTCTGAGACCACTTTTTAAAAATAATTTCCATATTAAAAGTTTATTATTTTTTCTGGAAACTTGGTCACATATAATGACACAATGCGAAGGTTTTCCAATTTTTTGATTTTTTTGAATTTTTTATGCCAGTTTCAAAATGCGGTCAAAACGGAGGGCTTGACCATTCCTAGATAGTGGTTGAATCTTGGAAAACTTTTGATGTTTCTCTGATTAAATAGATACTTATGTACCTAGAAATGATTTTTGGAAAAAATAAAGATCAAACTATGAGGCAGCTGCAGTTCAAATTTGACCCGCTTCCTACAGAATCGGTGGGTATTTGTCTTTTTCACCAAAGGTGGATCAAAACTTTTGACACCCAACCATTTTGTTAATTGTGCATTAAGTATGGCCTAGTATTTTAGAAAATTGATTTGGTCCAATTTTGCAACAAATATATGGTAGGTCCTTCACAGAAAAAAAACTCATTTTGGGCACTCGGAAAATGGAGAATGGATTTTCCGTGAAAAGAAAATGAAAACTCCCTTAGGCAACATTGTTTGGAATTCCAAGATGCACCCTTGTGCACAATATGAGGTCATTTGAACAAACTATGCCATGAATGTGGCCATAAGATTGAGCATTTGGCTTGAAAGCCCTGAATCTTCACGCACGATAGCTCATTTCTGAGAACACTTTTTTAAAATAATTGTCGTATTACAAGTTTATTATTTTTCCTGGAAACTTGGTCACATATAATGAAACAATGCAAAGATTTTCCAATTTTTTTAATTTATTTTGAATTTTTTATGCCCGTTTCAAAATGCGGTCAAAACGGCGGGCTTGACCATTCCTAGCTAGTGGTTGAATCTTGGAAAAGTTTTGATGTTTATCTGATTAAATAGATACTTATGTACCTAGAAATGATTTTTGGAAAAAATAAAGGGCAAACTATGAGGCAGATGTAGTTCAAATTTGACACGCTTCCAACTAAATCAGCGGAAATTTGTCTTTTTCACCAGAGGTGGATCAAAACTTCTGACACCCAAAAATTTGGTAAATTGTGGTTTAAATATGTCCTAGTATTTTAGAAAATTGATTTGGTACAATTTTGCAACAATTATTTGGTAGGCCCTTCACAAAAAAATTCATTTTGGGCACTCGAAAAATGGAAAATGAAATTTCCGTGCAAAGAAGAAGAAAACTTCCTTACTCAACATTGTTTGCCATTCCAATATGCATGCTTGCGCGCAATATTACATCATTTAAACAAACTCTGCAATGAATGTGGCCATAAGATTGAGCATTTGGGTTGAAAGCCATGAATCTTCACACACGATAGCTCATTTCTGAGAACAATTTTTTAAAATAATTGTCGTATAACAAGTTTATTATTTTTCTGGTAACTTGATCACATATAATGACACAATGCGAAGGTTTTCCAATTTTTTGATTTTTTTGAATTTTTTATGCATGTTTCAAAATGCGGTCAAAACGGCGGGCATGACTGTTCCTAGCTAGTTGTTGAATCTTGGAAAACTTTTTGTGTTTCTCTAATGAAATAGATACTCATGTACCTAGAAATAAGTTTTTGAAAAAATAAAGAGCAAACTATGAGGGAGCAATAGTTCAAATTTGACCCGCTTCTAGTTGAATCGGCGGAAATTTGTCTTTTTCACCAGAGGTGGATCAAAACTTCTAACACCCAAAAATTTGGTAAATTGTGGTTTAAATATGTCCTAGTATTTTAGAAAATTGATTTGGTACAATTTTGCAACAATTATTTGGTAGGCCCTTCACAAAAAAACTCATTTTGGGCACTCGAATAATGATTAAAAATAGCTACAAAGATAAACAAAAATGCATGCAAACTGGCTATCATCCATAAAATATGGTCTAAATTGATAGAAAATTTTAGTTGTGCCATTTTGCAAAATATTTTTGATAGCTGCTTCACAAAACCCTCCTAGTTTTAGTACTTAGAAACTATTCTAAATCATAATTTTTCTGAACAAATCAGAGCTCTTCACACGGATCACCCCCTTAGCCGATCTGGACCATCCACATCCAATGGAACCAACGTCTCTCAGGTCCCCTCTCAACCCAACCCAACCCAAACCCTAGTAGCCCCCCTCTCCTCGCTCGAGCCAGATCTCGCTCCCCTCGTCTCCCACATATCGCCGCCGCCACCCACCCCGATCCCATCCCTCCCCTCATCTCCCTCCCAAACATTGCCGCCAGCGGCATCTCCCCCTCCTCTCCGCTTCCCTCCCACCTTGTCCCCATCTCTCTCCCGCATGACTTTGACAGATTAGGAGCAAAAACAAAATCCCCCAAGCCCAACCCACTTCCTCTGCCCTCTTCCTCGATCCCGTGGCCGCCGCCGCCCCTCATCTCCACCAGCGCAGGGCTTCTGTCGGTGTCAAAACCGGAAGATCTCGGGTAGGGGGTCCCGATCTGTGCGTCTAAGGCTAATGGTAACAGGAGGTAAGGGACACAATGTTCACCCAGGTTTGGGCCCTCTCGATGGAGGTAAAACCCTACTTCCTGCTTGATTGATATTGATGATATGAGTGTTACAAGAGTTGATCTACCATGAGATCATAGAGGCTAAACCCTAGAAGCTAGCCTATTATGATTATGAATGTTGTGATCGTCCTCATACGGACTAAACTCTTCGGTTTATATAGACACCGGAGAGGGCTAGGGTTTACATGGAGTCGGTTACAAGGAAGGAAATATAATATCCGAATCGCCAAGCTTGTCTTCCACGCAAAGGAGAGTCCCATCCGGACACGGGATGAAGTATTGAGTCTTGTATCTTCACGGTCCAACAGTCCGGCCAAAGTATATAGTCCAGTTGTCCGGATACCCCCTAATCCAGGACTCCCTCAGTAGCCCCTGAACCAGGCTTCAATGACGATGAGTCTGGCGCACAGTTTGTCTTCGGCATTGCAAGGCGGGTTCCATCTCCGAATACTCCAAAGTAATTATCGAACACTTAAACCGTGTCCGGATCTGCAAGATGATCTTCACATACCATCGCAGATAGAATAATATTTCACAACTGTAATCTGCTAACAACTTTAGACAACGTGACACGACACTACAGTTGGGTTATTATTCGAACCGTTTTCCCACAACCAGCCACAGTGCATATTGCGAGGCGGTTTCCTCGGCACGTCTTGTCAAAGCAGAGATCATGTCCCCTTATCACGGGATTCCCATCAACACGGGTATGGGTAACCCAACCGTGCCATCTATCATGGCGCTTGGGAAATAAGCGACCCTCAATGGGCAAGTGGGGAGGCGCACCGCTTTCGTCGCCTCTATAAAGGGATAAAAGTTCCCCATTTTCTCCCACGCCTTCTTCCTCCTTCGCTAGTCCATTCTTGCCTGCTCGAGCTCTAGCGCCCTAGACCGCGCCTACTCCATACAGCCAAACATGTCCGGAGCAGGAGGCAAGTGGGTGGCCTCCACTGTGAAGGAGGAGCATATTGCGAAGCTTCGGGCGGCCGGATACTTGGCCGCAGACATCGCGCACCGGCTACCAAACGCAGGGTAGATCATTCCAACTCCGGAACCCCATGAGAGGGTCATGTTTCTCGCCCACTTCGTCCGTGGACTGGGATTTCTACTTCAACCCTTCGTCCGCAGGCTCATGTTCTACTATGGGCTAGATTTCCATGATCTAGCCCCAAATTTCGTCCTCAACATCTCGGTGTTTATCGTCGTGTGCGAGGCCTTCCTCCGCATCAAACCTCACTTTGGCTTGTGGCTACGAACCTTCTGTGTGAACCCAAACATTGTGAGCGGCCAGCAAGCGGAGTGCAGAGGTGCCATGGTGGGCAAGATGCCCAACATCACCTGGCTTGACGGCTCCTTCGTGGAGACCGAGAAAGGGTGGCAATCGGGGTGGTTCTACATCACCGAGCCGCGCAACACCAACTGGGCAGCGGCCCATGAATTCCGATCCGGAATTCCCATGCGGCTCACCTCCTGGGAAAAGAAGGGCCTGGCCTAGGGCGAGCCTGCGGAGCTGACCGGACTTCAGAACTGTATCAAGAATATGATTGACAAGAACATCAAGCTTGTCAACGTAGTCCAGGTCATGCTCGTCCGCCGAATTCTTCCGTGCCAAAGATGGGCTTTTAATCTGTGGGAGTTCGTCCTGGCCGAACACCGGACACTCCGAGAGCTCTACGGCATGACACTTAAGGACGCATGGAAGGTGATGTTTAAGGGTACCGAAACACCTCCTCCCACGTCCGAGGACTGCGGACTCCACGCCGCGTGGTCCCCCCGTCCGGTGAGTTTTCTAACCATCACCTGGTGTAGCTTTCCCAGCATACTCATAGGAAGATGTTAAGTTATTGTGTGTACTTAATCAGGAGTATGTGGAGACGGCGAAGCGGATCGACTGTCCGGCTCCACTGCCAGAAGGTCTGGCAACCGTTCTCCTGACGGAGATGCTAGTCCCGGCGCCTTATAAGGCGCCGGAGAAGAAGGCCGAAAAGAAGGCCCCGGGGACCAGGAAGGGTCTTCGGCGTAAGGTTGCACCGGACGCCTCGTCCAAAGGCGACGAGGCACACTCCTCCCACGAAGGGGAGGAGGAGAAGGGAAAGGAAAGGGCCGCGCCATCAGGGGAGGCCGAAGGATCCAAGAGGGCGGCCCAGGGGACCAGGAAAGGTCCCCGGCGCAAGGCCGTCATAGGCTCATTGTCTGAGGACGACGAGGCAGATTCCTCCCGCGGAGGCGGGGAGGATCACAAAGAAATGCCACCTCCCCGCACTGGGAGGAGAAGAAAAGGAAAGCCGCCCCGGAGGGGGAGGCTAGGACACCCAAGAAGGGAAAGGTGTCCCTTCTGGATTACTCCTCCACGGCCGCCTACAATGAGGAGGAGTGGCTGCCCAGGGAGAAGCCCCTCGTAAGATCGTAAGTATCCGTACTTCCGTTGTATTTTAGTGTGACCTTGCTTCATAGTCTGTTATAAGACGAACATGCATATGCAGTCCGGCCAGGGCCCATCCCGAGGTATCCTCTTCAGGTGGGTCCTTGAGCGATTCGGCGATGAATTCGCTTCCAACGGCCACTTCCCCTCGGCCTGCAGATGACACAGAGGTGTTATCCCAAAGGCTCCCTGAGCAAGGGGAGGCGACTCTGGAGACACCGCAGGGCGAAGCCCCAGATGCCGGGCTCGCGGGGCGCAAGATGCCTGCAGACTGTGCCGACGGGAGCCGCAGCAAGTCGGGCTCCCAGCCGGACACTGTACCGGAACCTCCAAAGGCTCTGAATTCGGGCGGGCAGCCCCTCGCTAAGGAGGGCGAGCCATCCGTGCCGATGACTTCAGTTACGCCAGAGGCGTTGGATAGTCTGCTGGAAGCGCTTCGCAGCGCTTCCATGGATGAAGAGCACCGTACTCTTATGAGTGTGGTGATTCAGAAGGTTCTGTCCGCCAAGAGCGGACTAACCGAAGCCTGTACCAGCCTCCTAACAGGCTTTGAGGTAAGTAATCAAAGATGTGTGAAATTATCGCCCGATAGACAGTAGCCCCTGAGACTCTGCTTGGTGTTCAGAAAGAAAAGCCAAGCGGAGGGTCCACTTTAATCCGCAGGAGTCTAATAGTAAATGTCTGTGAATAATCAGGCGGTGCTGGTTGCCGCTGCTGCCCGCATGGCAGAAGTCGCCGGATTCAAATGGTACCTGGAGCAGGCCTAGGGAGAGCTTGGCCTCATGAAGAGACAGCTCGAAGAGAACAAAGGTGAGTAATACCCCATTCACATATTACAAAGAATAGAAAAAATTGGTGACCCTAAGAAAGTGTCATGATTTGGTAATAGGGGCCATGACCGAAGTGGCATCCCTGAAGAAGGCGATGTCCGAGGCCGAGGACAAGGCGGCCATGAAGCGTATTGAGCGCGAAAAGCAGAATGCTAGGCTGGGTGAGATACAGCAAGAGCTCCAGGAGCTCGGCAAAAAGTTCGAGTCCTTGGAGCGTGACCTCAAGACGAAGGAGTCTGAGCTTGCAAAGGCCCTTCCGAGTATGAAAGACGCCAAAGCCGAAGCCGGAAAGGCCCAGCAGGAAATCCAGGCAGCCAGGAAGATAGCGGCGGGTAAGACATTCTTTATGCAAAGCAAGCATGTGGAGGAGACGTTTCATTTACTTACCCGGATTCAGAGCTCTCCAGGGGCATCTGAAGATCTGCCACACAGCATATCTGATGCTGCGGAGTTCTACCGCGCCGAGGAGGGGAGCTCAATGGAGAAGTTGTTCTGGTCCCAGTATGCTAGAGCCAAACACTCGATGCCTCTGAGTGACCAACTGAAGCAGTTGGTTGAACTCCACAGGGCGTCCGAAGTGGCTATGAAAGATTTCATAGTCCGGATGTGGCCTGGTGAGCCCCTGCCTGCTAGCTACTTCAGCCTGATAAAGCGTATGGTAAATGCCTGTCCGCGGCTTGAAGTGATCAAGCGAACCGTTTGCATTGAGGGTGCCTGCCGAGCCTTTGCTCGTGCGAAGGTGCATTGGGGGAAGCTTGATGCTAAGAAGCTGATGAATGAGATACCACCAGAGGGTAAGGAGCATCGCAAGCCCGAGTTGTACTATGAGGGTGTCCTGAAAGGAGCCCGCCTTGTGGCGGATCAGTGTACCAAAGACACTATATTTCCCTGAAGGCCGTCGTGCCATTCTTTGTAATGCAGGACAATGGCACTTTTATTATGTGTTGCCTATTTATGTGAACTTTTTGTTCTTCCTGTGCGTCTGTTTAGTGTATATAAATCCTGAGAGTTGGCCAGTCGTCGGCTTCTGCCCCCTCGTAAAAAGTACGGGGGTGTTCGGGACGTACCTGAACACTCTTTATCCCATTGTTGGGTCCTTGTAAGGAGGTGTTACTCACCGCGAACCAGGCAATCAGACTATAGGGCTTTATCACTCTCACTTAGCCATAGGAATTCGAGTATGGTCGGCGCCGCCCCTGGTGTTCGGAACACCGTACTAGGGGCTCTATCGGCGCCTGATCGGAAGACCGATCCATCGCACTTTTAATTTATAATGGCATTATGCGGAATAAATCTTTAAAGATTTTACAACCTCTCGAACAGCGACCAGCTCTTGCCATATCATGACAGTCAGTTTTCGGCTTTCTCTACTGAGGTGCTCGTCCGGAAGAACTGGGACACAATCGCAGTAGTTCTCCCAGCGCTACCTTAGCCGGTAGAGCGGAACGTAAGGTACCAAAACATGGGAGCCGGGCAAACCCAACTAATGACCCAAGACATGATTCGGAGCTGATGCATATAGTGCTATAAGTTCGGGGTGCTGAGCGACCGAAAAGGTGGTCATACTTTGTTGCCATATCATAAATATTATGAAGCCCCTGGCATATTGGGGCATAACACGAGGCGTGGGTGCCATTTATGATAGAAAGGCGTCACTGAGGAACGACGACCGGTAAGTGTTATTTAAGTCTACGCATTGTAGTAAAGTGATATGTCTATGCATATGAGTGGCCGAACTGGAGGAGGCTGCGTGTGGATCCGAACTGTATCCGGACTTCCTCCCTTGGGGGGGTTTACTTATGTGCTCCTGCCTTCTGCGTCTGAGCTGATTCCACATCGCCAGTTCTGTTCTGCGCCAAGGTTAGTCTGTAAAGACAAATGCTTAAGGGCAGCTGCATGTCCTGTGGTTGAACCGCGGGCGCCTAATCAGAGCCTAGCTGAACCAGGCTATCATGCCAGAAAGTAGCTCGGACTCCTCAGTTGGTGTCTGGGTAGTTGGCTGCCGAATCAAAAATTTGATAAACAGGCACGACTCGCTATTCCAACAGCGGTAGGATTTCCACTCTAAGGGTGGAGTTCGGCCTTGCCCATAATTGTGACTATGTCACGCGGGACTGGCCTAATGTTGTACCCCGTTGAATCTAGCCAATGTGGTTTGTCCCGGCAGTATGTGGTAATTACTGTATAGGGGGGACAGTGTCGAAGACTTATTCTTCGGCGTGGTATTTGTTTGGTGATCCGAAGACAACCATTAGTATGGTGGGCCAGTTAAAACTTGGCCTTTGCACCTTACATCTTTGAGGAGATGTTGTTGATAGGTTTATGCCCGTGGGGGGTCGTGTGAGATGGATCCCCCAAGCTATTGGGTTGATAGTGAGTGCAATAAAATTGCTATGGCTGATGTTGTCCGGACGGTCGATGTGGTCAGAGACGATCGGCCCTATTGTTGGGGGGATCTTCCTTTGACCTCACCATGCTTGATCGGTCTCGTTGTTTGGAAACTCCCTTCATTGTTTCCGGCGCGCAGCCGGCCGTTTTTCTTTGAGGATCCGGCATTCTCTATTAGTGTGCTTGGTCGCCCTTCTAGGGGTACCATGAATTCCACATGGTTGATCGAGTATGCTGCTCGGGCCGGATGGGCTTGAGCTGCTCTTTTTCCGCTGACCGGATCGGGGGCCGCTGAACTCAGCACCAACCTCCCTGACTTGACGTTTATGATGATTGCGTCGAGGCTTGAGGATGCGGCTTTGTGTTTCCTGCGTATTGTCCTGGAGCGTGGTGATGTACTAGCGTCGGGGTATGCGCCTTAGGTTCTCCTTCTTTGGATGAGGTAGCGAATTGTGCTATGTGTGCTTTTTGTCGAGACGGTCGAGTCCGTATTCCTCGGTGGCCAGGACCTTGGTCCATCTGTCAGTGAGCACATCTTGGTCAGCTTTGAGCTATTGTTGCTTCTTTTGCAGGCTCCTCGCAGTGGACATAAGCCGTCGCTTGAAGCGAACTTGTTCCACGGGGTCCGCAGGCACGCCCAATTCAGCGTCGCCGAGGCTCACTTCGTCTTCGGAGGGGGGCGTGTAGTTGTCCCTCTCCGGGTGTCCATCCATCACTAGTCCGGCCTGCTCGAAGGCAGGCTGATCGGGCTTGTATTTATCTTCGGCATCTTCTGGATTGTTTTTGACTGTCATGCCAGTATTGTTGTGGCGGGGCTTGGGGCGGTGTTGGTGACGTTCATACTTTGTCTTCTTCCTTGAGGGGTTATCCTCCATTGCCTCGTCGCCATTGGTTTTTTTGGGAGTGTCCACCATATATATGTTATATGAAGAGGTGGATGTGCACCGCCCCGTGGGTGGTGGTTCCTATTCTTCTCCTACATCGTCGTCCAACCCGTTGATGTCTTCGGAGTCGAAGTCAAGCACGTCGGTCAAATCATCGACCGTGGCTATGAAGTGGGTGGTGGGTGGGCAACGAATTCCCTCGTCGCCAGCTTCCCACTCGAGCCGGACATAGTTCGGCCAAGAGTCTCCTGACAAAGAGAGAGACTTTAACGAGTTTAGCATGTCGCCAAAGGGCGAGTGCTGGAAGATATCCGCAGCGGTGAACTCCATTACAGGAGCCCAACCAGGTTCGGCGGGCTCGGAGGTGTGCGGACTGGGACCTATAGCCGGATACGAGTCTGGGGGTTCGGTGTCACAGGCTTCCTTGGGGGTGAAGTCTGTGTTCGGCTCTAGCGCCGATGGGTGTGCGGCATCTGGGGCGGGGTCTATCCACCCGTCCTCAGGCGACGCAATCTGCCCTGGATTTAGGTCCAGGGCTCCTGCAAGGGCGATATCCCGAGCGTTGTCCGTCAGCAGGTCTAAGCCGTGCCCATCGTGACTGTCCGGCGCTCCTAGCATAGGCCCAAATACATTGAAGATCAAGTCTCCGCGGATATCGGCCGTGTAGTTTAGGTTTCCGAACCTGACCTGATGGCCAGGGGCGTAGCTGTCGATCTGCTCCAGATGGCCAAGCGAATTGGCCCGCAGTGCGAAGCCGCCGAACACGAAGATCTGTCCGGGGGAGAAAGTCTCACCCTGGACCGCGTTGTTGTTGATGATTGAAGGAGCCATCGAGCCTTGCAGCAACGACACAGAGGAACTCTCAATGCAAGCACCAATGTCGGTGTCAAAACCGGCGGATCTCGGGTAGGGGGTCCCGATCTGTGCGTCTAAGGCTAATGGTAACAGGAGGTAAGGGACACAATGTCTACCTAGGTTCGGGGCCTCTCGATGGAGGTAAAACCCTACTCCTGCTTGATTGATATTGATGATATGAGTGTTACAAGAGTTGATCCACCACGAGATTGTAGAGGCTAAACCCTAGAAGCTAGCCTATGATGATTATGAATGTTGTGATCGTCCTCATACGGACTAAACTCTCCGGTTTATAGAGACACCGGAGATGGCTAGGGTTTACATGGAGTCGGTTACAAGGAAGGAAATATAATATCCGAATCGCCAAGCTTGTCTTCCACGCAAAGGAGAGTCCCATCCGGACACGGGATGAAGTCTTGAGTCTTGTATCTTCACGGTCTAACAGTCCGGCCATAGTATATAGTCCGGCTGTCCGGATACCCCCTAATCCAGGACTCCCTCAGCTTCCCCGCTGGCGACCTCGCTGCCCTTCTCCCGCACCGCTGCTGCCCCCACCCTCTCGCCCTTCCCCATCTTCTATCTCTTCCCTTGGCTGTTGCGCGACTGTGGCGCAAGAATCTGCAACGTACCACCACCGGCTCATCGTCAACTGCTTGCGTAGCCCCTCCTCTCCCCCATCTCGCTTCCTCCGAGCCCGTGCCTCACTCTTCTCTGCTGATCTGCGCAGGTCTCCTTCGCCTACGATGAGAGGTGCGGACCTCAGCTCCACGGAATGGCTTTGTCGGTTGATCCCATCGTGCTCACCCCGTCTCCGTGCTCCTTGCAGGGACGTGGCGCTGTACGTGCTCGGTGTGGGGGCCTGTGGCGTGGACGCCGTCGATGACAAGGAGCTCCACCTCGTGCACCACAGGGACGGCCAACGCCACATCAAGGTCCCCCCTGCCCCTGGTCCGATCCCCTCTATTTTCTGATTGGTTTCTGTAAGTTGCCATGCTCCGATTGCATCGATCCGGCAGCTGTACTAATCTAGCTCGTAGTTAAGTAGGGAGGGACTGACTTAAACAATCTGTCCACATCATTTGGAAGTCTCCGTAAAGAAATGATAATGTCATACTCCCAGTTTCTAGTTTAAAAATAGTTCTGTTTCAACTGACTCGGTATACTCTTCCTTTTGTGTTGTCAAAAAAGATATGAATTACATGGTTTATTTGAAGATATTCTGGGTTACAAACTTACTAATGGGAGCTAATTAGCAAAAACATTAATGTTGTGCTTCATCAGTGGATCTTCTCCTGTTACTTAAAGAGTCAATGTCTCATCATCTGCATCTTTCGTTGTTTGAACCTGATGAACTCTGAATGTGTTGACATGACTTTGCGAGTCTCTAATGAGTACTTGTTCTTGCAGATTGTTGACAGGTTCAATTTTAACTCATGAGATGATGCATGCGTGGTTGCGTCTTAAAGGTTGTCTTTAATTCTTGTGGTATTTCATTATTGTGTTTTTACTAATATAAAATAGCATATTGACTGTACACTTAAAATCGGGGTTCAGAATATAACCTACTAAATACCATGTCTTTGTTCTCACTAAACAGTTACTAAGGTAACCAAAAATGGGGGAAGAAAGTCCCAGCATGAATCAATGTACAACCGGTCTTACATCATTGGAATTATTATGCATTTTTTTTGCTGGTTATGCTCTCTTTGGTACATGGTTTCTATTTTAGCATGTAAAGGTATATTTAGTAATGAATCTTTTAGTGCTTTGCTTACAGTAAAGACTAAATGTCAGGGTTGGTTCAACTACCAGAAGCCGTGATTCTCTAGCTTAGTTACAAGTCAGGGCCAAAATCGTATATACTATGAAGGTTGATTGATGTCGTGGCTGTGGCTGGTTTTGGATTAGCATGCATGTTTACATTCAGTACTGCCAGCACTGGCCATTAATAGCACTTGCTATTGTGGTTCACCTGTTATATTAGGAAATGTAGCTGGTCTTGAGATCCGTGCTTCCCTCGTCTTTTCGATATCAAAATCATGTCTATGAATTGGTGTGCTTGAAAACCAAATAATGCTTCTATTCCTTGTCGGTGTTCTTATTATTCTGGTATAAGATGAACCAGGTTGTTATTTGTTTGGTGGTTTGGTTTGCATACATGTTCTTTTTCTGCAGAAATATGTTGTGGTTCCTTGCAGAATAAATAAGTAACCATTATAAATAATCTTCTAAATGTAAAATTCTCGGAATTATTGTTTTCCTGCTGTATAATTACCTATTTATTATTTTGCTGATGTTGTAAGTTAATGATGACAACCAGGGCATCCACCTCCACGACGACGCTCCGCAAATGGTCCAACTCGGCTACAACCTCCTCTACCGCGTACAGCGGCCGCGGTTGTCTGCGGCATCAAGTACAGCCAGCCTATCTCCTACCTCTAGCTCCCTCTTTTGTTCTGCTGTACAAGTACCTTGCTCTGTTCCAATGCATTATTATTATTTTTCGTAAAATGCTCTAGTGAACTGGATTCATCCATAAGTTGGCTACTTTTCCTCAAGTTATTTGTGCATTTATAAACCTATTTAAACTTTTCTAGTTCTCGAATGTATCCATGCATAAATGTTTCATACAGATAGTTTTGGAATGTGTTTTCTTGTTAGCTTATGACAAGTTCCAGTTCCAGTTTTGTTGTTAACCTCTACAATCCATGTCAGCATGTCACATCCCTAGTTCTGGTATGACCTAGACTAGTTAGTCATGTGTGCATCATGTTTAAATTTCATTCAAGTTTGAAATGAGGATTTGTGAAACCCTCAGAATCATCTCTGGAAATGACCCAAATAAAAAGTGCTCCAAAAAGGTCCAAGAAAATGCTCATGTTGCTCTATGAAAATATTGGACAGAGATAAAAATCAAACCAATATTTTTAGGAGCTCATAAGTATTTATTTTGGGCATTTGGAATTAATGCATAATTATTTGCATTGGATATATATTTCTTATATATATAATATATGTCCAAAAATTATGCCATTTGATGAGGAGCTATGGAACAATACCACTAGCTCCTGCAAAAATTAGCATAAAAAAATAAAATGATTTAGTATTATTATTAAATCAAAACAAATGTCAAAATAATTAAAAAATAGAAACAAAACAGAACAGGGAACTTACCTGGCGCTTACCTCCCTGTGCAGCCTAGCCCGGCCCAGCAGGCCAGCCCAGCCAGCTGGCCGTGCCAGTCGTCCCCTTCCTCGCGCCAGGAGGACAGGGGCACGCGCCGGCGCGCGCAGCCACGCGTTCGACCGCGGCCACGTCTCCCCGCCACCTCCTGCTTCTCCCCCTCGTCGTCTGGATGCCTCAGACGACGCCACGCGCCGCCACGCACAGCTCTCACTCTCTCTTGTTCTCCCTCCTCCCCTGTTTCTCTCCCTCACCCCACGGCCGAGCGCTGTCGTCGCCACCGTCCACCGTTGGCGTAGCCACCGCCTCCCCCTCGCCTCTCCGACATGCGCAGGAGCTCCACATCCTCGCCCTGAAGCTCTCCGCCGAGCCACGCAAGCCAGAGCGCCCCGTGGAGCCGTCGCCGTCGCCATTTTCACCTCCGGCCGCCCGAGATCATCGTCGTTGTTCTGCCCGCGTCGGACCTCCCCCGAGCTCGCTGAAGACGCCACTAGAACCGCCGTGAGCTCCTGCCCCGTCCCCCTTTCCCCACTCCTCCGATCTCGCGCGGTAGCCCCCTTCCCCCACCATGGTCGTAGCTCCTCGTCGCTGTCCATGTCACCGCCATCGCCCTGGCCACCGCAGCCCGCAACCAAGCGCGTCACCGTGCTCCTAGTGCCACGAGGGTGCCACAGAGCCCCTCGGGTGGCCTCCCCATGCCCCGCAGCCCGCTCCCACTTAAAGTCGTGCTCCGGCCGCCGCTGCGAGCTCTGCTCCGGCGAGCTCTGGCACCCCACGGTCTCCGGCGTGTCCTACTGGATGCGCGCGATCCTGGGCTCCTTGCAGATGGTCTCCGCCGCCCGAATGGTCGCCGGAGCGACCCTCCGCCGCGTTCGGCCTTGTCGGTGGCTAAACGCCGGTGGGTTTGACCGCTTTGACCCCGTCGGCCTGACAGGTGGGCCCCGTTGTCAGGTGATTAGCTTAGTGCTAATCACCACCTAACCTAACCCCTGACACTGACCAGTGGGCCCCGGTGCCCTAATTTCTTAATTAGGTTTAAAACTAACCCCTGTTTAACCCCGTGTCACTGACGTGTGGACCCCACACGTCAGGTTTGACCCTGGTCAGCCCCGGTTGACCTGTTGGCGTCGTGCTGTCGTCATGCTGACGCAATTATTCCTTTTCTGGATTTAAATTAAATCAGGAAAATTCAGAAAATGATATAAACTTCAAAAAATCATAAAAATTCAACCGTAGCTCAAATTGAAATAATTTATATATGAAAAATTATCAGAAAAATGCAATCTATCCATTTGTACCAGTTTCATGCATGACAAACCAACTTATACCTACTGTATAAGTGAAACACTAAAATGGCAATTATAAAAGACTTAACTTGGAGTTGCATTTGAATTCTTGATTCAAATGGACTTCAACCTAATGAATGCTAGTTGCATTAGCTCAAACAACATTACATTTTCATGCCATGTTCATGCATCATATTGTTGCATATGCTTGTGTATTGATTGTCGACACCGTTCCATCTCGATAGGTCCTGCTCCGGAGAGTGCTCCAGAGTACCTGTCTGAGGAGCAGTGCCACCCTGTTGATCTACCAGGCAAGCAAACCCCCTTGTTCATTCTGATACAATCCTACTCTCTCGCTCCTGCTCTCAGTTATTGCATTAGGACAACAACGATTCAACTGCTACTTTGTGTTGCGGTAGTTGAACCCATTCCTCTACATGACCTGTCATTGACACAGTAAATAGTTGAAACCCACTAGCATGTGTAGGAGTTGATTGAAGCCATTGTTGTGTTCCTACCATGCCATGCCTGCTATTGCTTAGAGTGTGTCAGGTCTGATTCATTGGGAATGAATTGGAGTGCAGTGCTATGTTTTAATGCTGCGACTGAAGTGTGTGAACATGATTTGGTAAAGGTAGCGGTGAGAGGCCATGTAGAAGTACATGGTGGGTTGTCTCACTGGAACCGTCCTTAAGCACTGAGTTCTATGTATGTTGTCCAATGACTCGATACTACCACACATTGGGATCCGGTAACTCGGCCCCTCTCGGCTTATTAACCAACTTGATCTTTGTCCAGGAGTCACAACTAGTTTCTGGTGTTTGTAGGTAGTGCTATTTTTCTACCAAGTGGCACCCGGCAGGGTGGGCTTGGGACAGACTAGGCACATGTGGCACGGTGTACCAAGTGGAACCCGGATGGTGGGCTTGGGAACCCTGCTCACATCGTTTGGGGCTGTGAGCAACACCCCGGCCGGATCTCCTTGCGGATGGAACCCGAATAGGCGATAAACTTGGACTAGAGTCTTGTATGGTTAGTCAGGTCATGGCCGACACCCTCGCCAGGCTTCCACTTGAAGGCTGCTGAGTTACATGACGTGTACATGGCGGTAAGTGGCGAGAGCGTGTGTGAAGAAGTACACCCATGCAGGGTTAACATGATCTATTCGAATAGCCGGGTCCGCGGTTATGGACTTCTTGGATGCTTACGTGGTACATAGACAACTTGAAGTGGATACTCGAAAATGCTCAAGACAAGTGTGAGTACTATGGATGGCCTTGTCGTAGGGAGACGGGGATGAGTCCATATTAGTGTATTGTGTGGTGATTAGTGGACTCGTGTGCGCCATCTCACCTCAAAGAAGTTTCTCGTAGTCGTAGAACAGGATAGCCACTGAGTCAAAGCTGGCTTGCTGCAACTAAACCCCACATTACCCTCTTGATACAAATGGATGTATGATAGGATCTGATGTAAGTCTTGCTGAGTACCTTTGTACTCATAGTGAGGCCGCAAAGTGATATGAGGTGTTACATGCTAGATCGGTGTGGCATAGAATCGGGGTCCTGACACAACATATAATAAGTATATGAATGAATCCATTGAGTATCTGAAACTAGATGTTTTGTTGCTCATAGTAATTAAAAAGAGCGGTCAGTTTCTCATCACACACTGTTATTATCACTTCATGGCTTGATCTGTTGTGTCAGGCTGTTGTAGGTGCTGAACTGTGATCATGTTTTATGGCCCACATGCATGCTACGTGTTGGCTGACTTGGCATGACGTGCACGAAAACTTCATGGCATTCATACTGAATAGCACTTCTTAATTTCATGCAGAATTGCTCTAGCTCTTCTTAATTTTCAGGCATGTTTCTTTCCGGACTTAATCTTACTAAATAGCACCCCATCACTTGCTGCTGTTGTTATTCACTATATCCTCGTTGTTCTGTTTTCTTGTTGGTAGATATTTTGCCTAAATTCAAGACAAAAGAAGATGTTCAAAGAAGTGCCAAGACATTTTTGTATAGCAAGTTATGTATTAATAGCTGGGTTATCTGGGCATTGTGAACTTCAGAATTTCATGTATCTTCTCTATGTTTTTGAATGAAATGTTATACGTGTGTTGATGTAACACATTGTTGCTTTTTGTTATTTGAAGTATTACACTTGTTTTCTGTCTATTTTGATTTAAATATTGGTTGTTTAATTATTGGCATATTGAAATCTGAGGAACATGACCATGACAGCAAGGACCCATAAACCAGAATCAGAAATTTGGGACCCACTTATCGGAACCTGACAATTGGGACCCATTTGAAAGAAGAAAAAACAGGCCACAACCCAAAAATAAAAAGGCCGAATTATAGGGCCTGGCCCGTGTAGCTTACCCAAATTGAAAGAAAAACAATAGCAAATGGGCTGAATTAATGGGCTCGGCCCATATAGACACCTAATCGGACCGGGCTGATTCTTATCCCCGTCAGCTTGCCACGTTGAATCCTACGTGGCTTGGGGAGGCTGCTAGTGACCAAAATTTTGGTCGAAGAACCAACGACCTTTTACATTCATAGAGAAGGTCGTTAATTTTAGTTTACGATCGCCAGCTTTTGACCTTCTATTTTTGGTCACAAAAAGGTCGCAAATGAAAAACAATGACCTTTCAGTGACCAATAGTCAAGGTCACAAGTTGACATATTTCTTGTAGTGTTTTTTAGTCCCACCTCGCCAAGCGAGAGGCACTCGCAGCAGTTTATAAGCCCTGAGTGCAGAGAGTATGAAGGAGAGGCGCAGTGCTCACCTGCACGTTGCTTAGCTTCAAGCCTTGAGGAAGTGGTGTAGACTGCTCGGAGCTATCAGGGTTTCGTGCAGGTGAGCATTGCGCCTCTCTTTTAGTTTCAATAATACTAGAGGTTTTATAAAAGTTTATTTTGTTTTTACTTCTTTATTAAAGTTTAATTTGTTTCTACTTATATTTTCTTTTCTTTTTTGCTTCTTTTATTTTATGAAAATTCTTTCTTTTTTGCTTTATTTATTTTATTTTGTTTCTACCTGCTGTTGTTATTTTTATTTATTTTATTATAGTTTATTTATTTTACATTATTAAAGTTTATTTTGTTTCTACTTATTTATTAAAGTTTTTTATGTTTCTAATTATTTCTTTTATTTTCTTTCTACTTATTTATTTTCTTTTCTTTTTTTGCTTTTTTAATTTATTTTATGAAAAAAATTGTTTTTAATGTTTTACACACAGAAGCCCTCTCCCCTGGCTGGATTGGTACCGGTTTATGGCCTGACCCAACCCGAAAGATAACGCTTTGGTACCGGTTCAGGCCACAAACCGGTACCTGTGGTGTTGGGCCAGGAGCGGAGCCCATTGGTCCCGGTTCGTGCCCCAACCGGGACCAAAGGGGCCATACGAACCGGGACCAATGGCCCCACGAGGCCCGGCAGGCCCCTGGCCTCACGAACCGGGACCAATGAGCCCGTTGGTACCGGTTCATGAGCGAACCGGGACTAATGGGCTTATCTGGCCCAGACGTATGCCCTGTTTTCTACTAGTGAAATAACAACTTTATTATTGCCTCTAGGGCATGCATGTTTCCTTTAGTTACGGGTGTGCACGGCCGGCCCCTATCCAATCGAGGTGTCCAAAGAGCGCCATATGTGACAGTCCTTGTCTTCCTACGAAGGAGAACTCCGAAACTCGTTGGTGGCCAGATTGAAGATCCTGGGTTCTCAATTGCATGAGCTTGTAAGCAACAAGATCGAGCAAGAATGAACAAGGGGAAACATCCGATGATGGGAACACCATGCCCGTCCGAAAGTCCAGCTGGCTCAACAACCTCCACCATGGCAGATCTGGGAAGGCGGCGAGCACCTATTTGGCGAATCTGGGTGATGGTTCGGCCACATGACGAGAAAGTATCATCGCACGACGGCAAAAATTACCACCACACTTCAGATCAAGCCCCGCCAGCATGGTGGTCGGATCTACCCGAGTCATACGCACCATCCCGTGCATTGCTCCGCATGAGCCGCACGGCTACAGACACCCAGGACGAGACGTGCAGGAGCGCTGCACCACCAGTGCGTTGTCGTTCGCCGGGAAGGCTAGCCTGCTAGTGCAGTCGACACCGCGATCCGTCGCCATGTCCATGATCTTCTTGTCCGCATTCACATCCGCACCAGGAGCAAGAGTCTCGCCGCAGCCGACCACCGACCGTAGCTTTTCCGGACGGCACCTGCCGGCGGCGGCGAGGAAGAGAGGACGAGGAGGGGCCTGAGCGGCGGCGGAGGCAAGCCACCCTAGACGCCCGACGGGGCGATGTGGGGGCGCTAGAGGTGTTTTTTCCGGGTTTTTTTAATTAACCGGACAATTCTCTTCTTCTTAATTAATCGATTAGACAAATCTTTTGCCTATGTTTTAAAAAGTACGCCATTGACGAACAGGAAAGGTTGTAAAAACACGTTGTAAATTACATAGAAACCTGTATCATGGAGTTCCCCTTATTTATGTTGTTTTGGATTTGTGCACATACACTATGTCTATACTGTTCATTTGATGAAGTTGAGATATTATTATTGGGTTGGTCACCTTGACAGCGCTCTATTATCTATGTATATACTCCTCTCCCCTTTGATTCTTTTTACTCCGCATAAAAGAGTTGTCTTAAGTCAAACTTCGTAAAAGTTGACTAAGTTTGTAGGAAAAAATATCAACATTCACAATACTAAATTAATATCTTTAGATGCATCATATGGGATTAATTTGCATATTATATATATTTCTATTATAGATGTTTACATTTTGTAATATAAGTTGGGTCAAACTTTAAGAAGTTTGACCTAAGACAAATCTTATACACTTAGTAAAAAGAAACAGATGGTGTCAGGCACAACGTTGAAGTGCAAGCATAATCCACGGCTCTGGGCTTATTCTTATAAGAATCCGGACTCGGGACTTCATGATTAGAGTGGCAAGGTAGGTGATGCAACCTGTTGACATGTCTATCCAAGAAGGCGAACACACTGACAAAAGGAGTAGTATTTATTACTTTGATGATACATGTGGCACATCAAGGAACGAAAATTACTGGAACAAAGAACTGCAAAGAAATACAGACGACAGGCTGGTTGATACAGACGCCCATTAAGGAGCATGGACATGAGCGAAACACCGGCATTTTTCCTCCGGACGGTGCTAGCTAGAGCCTAAAGTCTAAAGCCACAAGGTGAGCTTCATCTTGTAAGCACATGAACACGAGATGATCATGGGTGAGCAGGGATCCCAGGAAGCACCACCAGCGGGCCGGTAATGGTGCTGGTACCGGTAACGGTTCCGACGAGCGGCAGGTCTGGCAGCCCTAGCGCCTTGGACTCGTCGACGGCACGACCGGCACCAGCCCCGCGAGTCGTTGGTAGTGCCTGGTCCTTCTGGTTCAGCTCCCTCCCGTCGCAGTACGCGAGCGCCACCAGCAGCAGAAGCGCGACGGCGAGGCACTTTGCCATATTGCTAACTGGGAGGCTCCGGTAGTGCTACTGAGGAGATAGTCTAGCTTGTGCGGCTTTGTGATAGTGTTGGGTGGCTGTGTTGGAGTGAGCGGCTTAGCATCGTCTACGCTGCTTCTTATAGGCGAGCTGGACGGGGTGGCGGGGTGGCCGTGCGTCGTTGGCGCAGGAGAGGAGGATTGAATGGTAGAGGTGCGACAGGCGGGCTGGTCACGGGCAAGGGGAGAGGTATGGGTATAGCGGAATGCACGTCGGTGGATTGGAATGAGGCGGATGGATTATTGCCCGTGTATCCGTGCCGACTGGTCCTATCGCCGTCGAGAAGGCCAACTAGTCAAGGTGCCGCTGTGCCGCTGTCGAATTATGGAATTAGGAGAGCCTATTATTGGTTTCGTTTCATCAGCAGATATTTTCCCGATCAAGGTCGGGGGCTCCTGGAACTGCTCCTGATCCTAGATGGGGCTGGCCTAGCTGTTTTTTCCTGCAAATTTGCGTCGCTGGTTTAGGATCTTTGTGATCTGCAAGTGGAACGTTGCTGCCTTGCTGTGGATAAGCTTTGACTGACAGGTTCGTTCTCGTTCTCGTATTTGGCCGTCTCTGACAGGTACTCTCGGATGCCGGTGCATTCCATTTAAGATACCGTACAACTGCTGACAAGTGCAGTGCCATCAACAGCCATAGCAAGGTAATATTTACGCCAAAATGTGCTTACTTAGTCATTCACAGATTTTCGGAAGTGAAAATTGAGAAGTTTCTTAACAAACAATAGCATGCTATTGGTTATCTGGTCATCGAACCTTAACCATAATAACATATTCATGTGCAAAAATAATCAGTGCTTAGAAGTTTCTCAATAAATAGTAACACGCTATCAACTATCTGGTCGGTGAAAATTGGGAAAATTCTTATTAGCGGCATTCTTTATTCCCATTTATAAAAAAATATTGCTTATCCACAGGATTAGCTTAGAAAAGTCCCGCTTATGTACAACTTTCCAAAATAAACATATAAATAGTAATATGGACATTTGACATGTCATACGAATAGGCCGTATGAGTGTCAAATAGACCGCGCCACACGGTTAGCCCAACTGGGCCGGCCCATTTTTGCCCGTCGCACACCCCCTCCTTCATTGGCTAGGCCTATAAGCCTTTGCAACATCATCTATAAGATAGCGTCAAAGGTCTTAGCAAACAGGCTGAAAGTAATCCTCCCCGAGGTGATCTCCGAAGAGCAATCCGCTTTCGTTCCTGGACGTCTAATAACTGACAACTTCATAACGGCATACGAGTGTCTCCACTACATGAAAGCACGGAAGATCAAGTACAATCGATTTTGTGCGTTGAAGCTTGATATGATGAAGGCGTACGACAGGCTAGAATGGCCTTACCTTAAAGCTGTAATGCTAAAACTGGGTTTTAGCCCAGTGTTCACGGATGCGGTCATGAGGTGCGTTTCGTCAATTTCTTTCTCCGTTCTGTTTAATGGTGGAAGGTTGGATGATTTCAGGCCCTCCCGAGGAGTTCGTCAGGGGGACCCAATATCGCCATATCTATTTCTTTTGGCGGCGGCGGAAGGACTCTCATGTTTGTTGAAAACACACGGAGGTGGTGTGAGGGGCCTGTCAGTAGCGGCCTCTGCACCTGCGGTGAACCATCTGCTGTTTGCAGACGACAACCTATTATTTTTTGAAGCAACAACGGAGAGTGCTACCAAGGTGAATAAGTTGCTAAAAGTATATTGTGACGCCTCAGGACAACGAATAAATATGGAGAAGTCATCTATTTATTTCAGTAAGGGAGTTACCGAGGCTACTCGAATGGAAGTTAAGAACGTTCTCGACGTTCATAATGAGGCGTTGTCGAACAAATACTTGGGCTTACCAAGTGATGTTGGTACAGCCAAGGAAGGATGCTTTAAATATCTCAAGGACCGAATCTGGAAGCATGTTCAAGGATGGATGGAGAAGTGCTTGTCTGCGGGAGGGAAGGAAGTCCTTATTAAATCAGTCGCGCAAGCAATACCAACTTACTCTATGTCGTGCTTCAAGTTAACGCGAGGTCTATGTGAGCACATAAATGGTCTGCTAAGGAAGTTCTGGTGGGGCAGCAAGCAAGGGCAGAGGAAGCCGGCTTGGGTTTCATGGGAAACAATGTGTAAACCAAAATTCATGGGAGGAATGGGCTTTCGCGATATTGAACTTTTTAATCTAGCCCTACTAGCACGGCAGGTGTGGAGGATTATTCAAGAACCAAACTCTCTAAGTGCGAGAGTACTGAAGGCAAGATATTTCCCAGATGGATCTATTTTTTAGGCGACCTTGGGAGCTCATCCCTCCCAGGTTTGGCGATCACTGATAGAAGGACGAGATGTGCTAACTCTGGGCTTAATTAAGAGGATCGGCTCGGGGGAGAACACAAGTATTTGGCACGAGAACTGGTTGCCGAGGGATTACATGTTAAAACCCATGTGTTCGACCTCCCCTGATCCTCCTCAAACTGTCTCGGAACTTATCGATCCAACATCGAGGACATGGATTAGGCCAGTGCTTATGCAGCATTTTGTGAAGCCTGATGTTGATGTCATTATGAGTATCCAACTCAGCTTCCGAGTACAGCAAGATTTTTGGGCGTGGCACTATGATAAGAGGGGAGTGTTTTCTGTTCGTTTTGCTTACTTCGGGCATTAAACATCAGCGAGAGGAGTGGCTGGAACACCGCGCGAGCAACTCCAACAAGGAGTCTGAGAGGAGATCATGGACGAAGATTTGGAAGGTGAAAATCCCATCAAAGGTCAGAGTATTTGTATGGAGACTGGCCCAGATGTCACTGCCAACGGGGACGGTGCGCCATAGTAGGAAGATGGCGGACTCACCAGCATGTTCCATTTGCAATGAAGAAGTGGACTCTTGGCGGCATTCGTTGTTCGATTGTCGTACGGCAAGATGTGTTTGGGCTCTATGCGATGAAGATCTCCTTGAGCATATGTTATCTAACAAAACTGAGAATGCGAGGCTGTGGATCTTTTGGCTGTTTGAAACCACAAACCAGCATGATCTAGCAAGGATCCTAGTTATGATGTGGGCTATATGGTGGGCTAGGCGGAAAGCTATTCATGACAATGAGTTTCAAAGTCCATTATCAACATTCAGTTTTGTTAATCGATATGTGGATGAACTTGAAGTGGCAAATCTTGGAAGAAAGACAACCCCAAGTCGGGTTGTTCAGCGAATGCCAGGAAGATGGCGGCCACCTAATGATGGGGCATGTGTGAAGGTAAATGTGGACGGCGCTATATCTCATAGAGGAACCACAGGGGCGGCAGCGGCGGTTTGCAGAGATGGACTTGGAAATTATTTGGGCGCCTCGGCAATTGTTCTTGATGGACTAGTGGATGCACCAAGCTTAGAAGCCCACGCATGCAATGAAGGTCTGGTTCTGGCAAGGGATCTCAACATATCACATGCGGTAGTTGCATCGGACTGCATGCAAGTTGTTACGGATATCAAGCGAGGCTCTAGTTCCTCGTATGCTTTTCTGCTTAGAGAGATTAATGAAAGGATGATTGATTTTGTTAAAATTAGTTTCTATTTTGAGAGTAGGGAGTCGAACTTTGAGGCGCATGCTCTGGCTAAGGCTGCGTCGTCGCTCCCGTCGGGTCGTCACATGTGGCTAGGGATCCTACCGGATATCATTTGTATTCCTCCTGTGTTGAACTTTGAATAAAGTCCTTAGTTTCACCTAAAAAAAGTTACTTTTTCTTTGTCTAAAAAAAAGGTTACTTTTTCTTGGTTCCTTTAATTTTAAAAAACTAGTGCGGACAGTGGGACTCAAACTCCGTACCTGTAGTTTTTTCTTTGGTTCAAGGCTCCATACCTGTAGGTTTATTTCAAGCGCACCTAACCAACAGAGACGACTTACTATTTCAAGCGCACCTAACCAACAGAGACAACGATTTGGCAGGACTAAAGCCGACATAATGGGCATGGCAGGCGGCCTCGCGGGCGGCGGGTGAGCGCGCGGCGGCGCTGCCCCGATCTCCCTCCTCCGACCTCCCCTTGGGCAGCCGCGACCAGATCCAGAATCTCCTCGGCGTCCTCTCTCGGCGGCTCCCTCCGCTGTGGCTCCTCGGCCACGCCCGATGCCGGCTTCTGCGTCGGCGGCGGCCGCGGCCGCCCCAGCCCCATCCGCCTCTCGCGCTCCTCCTTGTTCGACTTCCGCGTCACCGACGGCGGGAGCTGCTGCTACGACTACGCCGGGCGCGGCGAACTCTCTGGCCCGGACGGCCACCTCTCCGGCTCCTTGCCCAGCTTCCGCGTCGTCGGCAGCAGATGCTCCAGCCGTGCTGGGCGCTCTGGCTCCTCCTGCCGGTGCCATCAACGCCGTTGTGCCCGCCCTGCTGCAGCCGCTGTATGTGTCATGGGCCTCCCTCGCCACTGACGACGACGACATCGACGATGATGACGAGGTAGCTCCGCTGACGCCGTTTGCTGCCAGATGCTCCAGCGGGGTGTGTGTTTCGGCTGTTGTTGCTCCTGAGGCGACATTGGAGCAACCATGGGTGAAGGTGGGGGGCCGTCAGTGTCAGCGGCCGCGGCAGGAGTTGGCACCAGGGCCGCCACGCAGGATGGAGACTGCCAGCTCCCTCGCCTTCAAGAGAAGAACCTATGGCCTCTGTTTTCGCTGCTTGGCGCCGGAGCATCTCGTCGCTGATTGTCGCGGTCCTGTCAGATGCCTGGCATGTGGCCTCCAAGGCCATCGTGAACGTGGTTGTCCCTCGCGCCAGCCAACAGGGGAAGGTCGCCGCCTCCGTCCTCGCTCGCCTACGGCTTCACCGTGTCATTCGAGGGACCTGCCGGACTGCCGGGCTCCTCGCCACTTGAGCAGCTCGACTCATGGATCTCCACATCCGCATCGACGCACCTGGGCCTCGGTTGTTGCCCCTCCGTCTGTGACGAATCCCAGCGATTCTGTTGTTGCTGACTTGGGATTGCTCGAGCCTCTCCTTGCTACTCAGATGGAAGTGTTGCGCTCCGAGATGCAGGCCTTGACCATCTCACGTTTGGAGGAGGTGGTCCGACCCCTTCATGTCATGATGACTGCTTTGGAGGGGTGGACGACTCTACTCCGGGGATACTTGGAGCGAATGGAGGTTGTTGTTGGCCAGCTGGGCTACTCGCCGGCCTCGCCACAGTCGTCTGAGATGCATGTTGCAGGTTCTGTTGGGAATGTGGCTGGTGTTGAGGATTTCATCGAGAGTGATGTGGCTAGCTGCTCGTCTGAGGTCCTAGCTTCTGTTGCGCACCTTAGGGATGTGACCCCTGTTCTGGTCTCGTCTCTGCCCATGGAGGAGCAAGCTGAGGCCGGTGGGACTGTGGCATGCGTGGAGGCCGCTCTTTGCAGGCTCCTGACTGTGCCTCTTATGTCCCCATTGCTCGAGTTCCAGGTTGGTTCTGCGGATGGGAGGGAAGCATGCATGTATGGATGTTTCTTCCCTCGTGCCGCTCTCTGTACATCGCCACTACCTGTCATGCCAAGTGACTCTGGGAGTGAGGTCGTCATCGAGGGCGTGACTCCGGTGCTACAATGTATGCCTGAGTTGCAGGTGTTAAGTGTGGAACCATCTTCGCCTATATCGATGGTGCTCTCGAAGGTGGGCTCGCTTGGGGCGGTGACGGTTGCCTCGATGCCCTCTTCACCTCCGTTGGAGCCTAGTCAGTCGGAGTATGCATGTGTGGAGGGTGATGGTCCAGACATGGCTAACACGCGATCGCTTGAACCCTTTGGAGGTGTGGTTCCTATGGCTGATAAAATTGTTGTGGCCGGAGTGTTGGTGCCTAATCCTGGTGTCCTTTTAGCCACCAAGATTTGTGAATTCCTAGCCAACATGGACTCTGAAAATTCTGGAAAGACGATTGGATGCCTCTTGGAGGAAAAAGCTTTGAGGGAGAAGCACAAGAAGGCTGGCGCTAACTCTAGATCTGGCATCCTCAAAGAGAAATCTTGCAGGAGCAAAAGCAAGAAGGATAGCGCTAGAGGGGAGGCGCAAATGGTTCCATGATGGATGGTGTTGGAAATATGCCCTAAAGGCAATAATAAATTAGTTATTATTATATTTCCTTGTTCATGATAATCATTTATTATCCATGCTATAATTGTATTGATAGGAAACTCAGATACATGTGTGGATACATAGACAACACCATGTCCCTAGTAAGCCTCTAGTTGACTAGCTCGTTGATCAATAGATGGTTACAGTTTCCTGACCATGGACATTGGATGTCATTGCTAACGGGATCACATCATTAGGAGAATGATGTGATGGACAAGACCCAATCCTAAGCATAGCACTAGATCGTGTAGTTCGTATGCTAAAGCTTTTCTAATGTCAAGTATCTTTTCCTTAGACCATGAGATTGTGCAACTCCCAGATACCGTAGGAATGCTTTCGGTGTACCAAACGTCACAACATAACTGGGTGACTATAAAGGTGCACTACAGGTATCTCCGAAAGTGTCTGTTGGGTTGGCACGAATCGAGACTGGGATTTGTCACTCCGTGTAAACGGAGAGGTATCTCTGGGCCCACTCGGTAGGACATCATCATAATGTGCACAATGTGACCAAGGGGTTGATCACGGGATGATGTGTTACGGAACGAGTAAAGACACTTGCCGGTAACGAGATTGAACAAGGTATCGGTATACCGACGATCGAATCTCGGGCAAGTACAATACCGTTAGACAAAGGGAATTGTATACGGGATCGATTGAGTCCTTGACATCATGGTTCATCCGATGAGATCATCGTGGAACATGTGGGAGCCAACATGGGTATCCAGATCCCGCTGTTGGTTATTGACCGGAGAACATCTCGGTCATGTCTGCATGTCTCCCGAACCCGTAGGGTCTACACACTTAAGGTTCGATGACGCTAGGGTTGTAAAGGAAGTTCGTATCTGGTTACCGAATGTTGTTCGGAGTCCCGGATGAGATCTCGGACGTCACGAGGAGTTCCGGAATGGTCCGGAGGTAAAGATTTATATATAGGAAGTCCTATTTCGGCCATCGGGACGAGATTCGGGGTCATCGGTATTGTACCGGGACCACCGGAAGGGTCCCGGGGCCCACCGGGTGGGGCC
>NC_041383.1:693989004-694007375 GCF_002162155.2 Triticum dicoccoides | reverse complement strand
CAAGGGGGTAAGGCACCTCCTAGGTGCCTTGGGGGGGAGGGAAACCTCCCTTGGCCGCCACCCCCCTAGGAGATTGGATCTCCTAGGGCCGCCCCCCCCCCCTTGGCCCTCCTATATATAGTGGGGGAAGGAGGGATCTTTCATCCATGCCTTTGGTTGCCTCCTTCTCCCTCTCCAACACCTCTTCCTCGTCTTCTGCGGTGCTTGGTGAAGCCCTGCAGGATTGCCACGCTCCTCCACCACCACCACGCCGTTGTGCTGCTGCTGGATGGAGTCTTCCTCAACCTCTCCCTCTCTCCTTGCTGGATCAAGGCATGGGAGACGTCACCGGGCTGTACGTGTGTTGAACGCGGAGGTGCCGTCCGTTCGGCACTAGGATCTCCGGTGATTTGGATCACGACGAGTACGACTCCTTCAACCCCGTTCTCATGAACGCTTCCGCTTAGCGATCTACAAGGGTATGTAGATGCACTCTCCTTCCCCTTGTTGCTAGTCTCTCCATAGATAGATCTTGGTGACACGTAGGAAAATTTTGAATTTCTGCTATGTTCCCCAACAGTGGCATCATGAGCTAGGTCTATTGCGTAGATTCTTTGCACGAGTAGAACACAAAGTAGTTGTGGGCGTTGATTTTGTACAATATGCTTACCGTTACTAGTCCAATCTTGTTTCGACGGTATTGTGGGATGAAGCGGTCCGGACCGACCTTACACGTACTCTTACGTGAGACAGGTTCCACCGACTGACATGCACTTGGTGCATAAGGTGGCTAGCGGGTGCCAGTCTCTCCCACTTTAGTCGGAACAGATTCGATGAAAAGGGTCCTTATGAAGGGTAAATAGCAATTGGCATATCACGTTGTGGTTTTGCGTAAGTAAGAAACATTCTTGCTAGAAACCCATAGCAGCCACGTAAAACATGCAAACAACAATTAGAGGACGTCCAACTTGTTTTTGCAGGGTATGCTATGTGATGTGATATGGCCAAGAAGAATGTGATGAATATATGTGATGTATGAGATTGATCATGTTCTTGTAATAGGATTCACGACTTGCATGTCGATGAGTATGACAACCGGTAGGAGCCATAGGAGTTGTCTTAAATTTATTGTATGACCTGCGTGTCATTGAATAACGCCATGTAATTACTTTACTTTATTGCTAACCGGTAGCCATAGTAGTAGAAGTAATAGTTGGCGAGACAACTTCATGAAGACACGATGATGGAGATCATGATGATGGAGATCATGGTGTCATGCCGATGACGATGATGATCATGGAGCCCCGAAGATGGAGATCAAAAGGAGCAAAATGATATTGGCCATATCATGTCACTATTTGATTGCATGTGATATTTATCATGTTTATCCATCTTGTTTACTTAGAACGACGGTAGTAAATAAGATGATCCCTTACAACAATTTCAAGAAGTGTTCTCCCCTAACTGTGCACCGTTGCTAAAGTTCGTCGCTTCTAAGCACCACGTGATGATCGGGTGTGATGGATTCTTACGTTCACATACAACGGGTGTAAGACAGATTTACACACGCGAAACACTTAGGGTTAACTTGACGAGCCTAGCATGTACAGACATGGCCTCGGAACACGGAGACTGAAAGGTCGAGCATGAGTCGTATAGTAGATACAATCAACATGAAGATGTTCACCGATGATGACTAGTCCGTCTCACGTGATGATCGGACACGGCCTAGTTGACTCGGATCATGTAATCACTTAGATGACCAGAGGGATGTCTATCTGAGTGGGAGTTCATAAGATGAACTTAATTATCCTGAACATAGTCAAAAGACCTTTGCAAATTATGTCGTAAGCTCGCGCTTTAGTTCCACTGTTTAGATATGTTCCTAGAGAAAATATAGTTGAAAGTTGATAGTAGCAATTATGCGGACAGTAGAAAGCTTATGTCCTTAATGCACTGCTCAGTGTGCTGAACCCCAAACGTCGTTTGTGGATGTTGCGAACATCGGACATACACGTTTTGATAACTACGTGATAGTTCAGTTAAACGGTTTAGAGTTGAGGCACTAAAGACGTTTTCGAAACATCGCGGAACATATGAGATGTTTCAAGGGCTGAAATTGGGATTTCAGGCTCGTGCCCACGTCAAGAGGTATGAGACCTCCGACGATTTTCTTAGCCTGCAAACTAAGGGAGAAAAGCTCAATCGTTGAGCTTGTGCTCAGATTGTCTGAGTGCGACAATCACTTGAATCGAGTGGGAGTTGATCTTCCAGATGAGATAGTGATGTTTCTCCAAAGTCATTGCCACCAAGCTGCTAGAGCTTCGTGATGAACTATAACATATCAGGGATAGATATGATGATCCTTGAGGTATTCACGATGTTTGACACCGCGAAAGTAGAAATCAAGAAGGAGCATCAATTGTTGATGGTTGGTGAAACCACTAGTTTCAAGAAGGTCAAGGGCAAGAAGGGATACTTCATGAAACGGCAAATCAGCTGCTGCTCCAGTGAAGAAACCCAAGGTTGAACCCAAACCCGAGACTAAGTGCTTCTGTGATAAGGGGAATAGTCACTAGAGCGGAATTACCCTAGATACTTGGTAGATGAGAAGGCTGGCAAGGTCGATAGAAGTATATTGGATATACATTATGTTAATGTGTACTTTACTAGTACTCCTAGTAGCACCAGGGTATAAGATACCGGTTCGGTTGCTAAGTGTTAGTAACTCGAAATAAAAGAGCTACGGAATAAACGGAGACTAGCTAAAGGTGAGCTGACGATATGTGTTGGAAGTGTTTCCAATGTTGATATGATCAAGCATCGCACGCTCCCTCTACCATCGAGATTGGTGTTTGCGTTGAGCATAGACATGATTGGATTATGTCTATCGCCATACGGTTATTCATTTAAGGAGAATAACGGTTACTCTGTTTATTTGAATAATACCTTCAATGGTCTTGCACCTAAAATGAATGGTTCATTGAATCTCGATCGTAATGATACACATGTTCATGCCAAAAGATATAAGATAGTAATGATAGTACCACCTACTTGTGGCACTGCCACTTGAGTCATATTGGTATAAAACGCATGAAGAAGCTCCATGTTGATGGATCTTTGGACTCACTCATTTTTGAAAAGTTTGAGACATGCGAACCATGTCTATTGGTGTATACGCATAAAGAAACTCCATGCAGATGGACCGTTTGGACTCACTTGATTTTGAATCACTTGAGATATGCAAATCATACCACATGGGCAAGATGACTGAAAAGCCTCGTTTTCAGTAAGATGGAACCAGATAGCAACTTGTTGGAAGTAACACATTTTGATGTGTGCATTCCAATGAGTGCTGAGGCATGCAGTGAATATCGTTATGTTCTTACTTCACAGATGATTCGAGTAGATGTTGAGAATATTTACTTGATGAAACACAAGTCTGAATTATTGAATGGTTCAAGTAATTTCAGAGTGAAGTAGAAGATCATTGTGACAAGAGGATAAAATGTCTATGATATGATCATAGAGATGAATATCTGAGTTACGAGTTTTGGCACACAATTAAGACATTGTGGAAATTGTTTCGCAATTAATACCGCCTGGAACACCATAGTGTGATGGTGTGTCCGAACATCATAGTTGCACCCTATTGGATATGGTGCGTACCATGATGTCTCTTATCGAATTACCACTATTGTTCATGGGTTAGGCATTAGAGACAACCACATTCACTTTAAATAGGGCACCACGTAATTCCGTTGAGATGACACCGTATGAATTATGGTTTAGAGAAACCTAAGATGTCGTTTCTTAAAGGTTTGGGGCTGCGACGCTTATGTGAAAAAGTTTCAGGATTGATAAGCTCGAACCCAAAGCGGATAAAATGCATCTTCATAGGACACCCAAAACAGTTGGGTATACCTCCTAATTCAGATCCGAAAGCAATATGGATTGTTTCTTGAATCGGGTCCTTTCTCGAGGAAAGGTTTCTCTCGAAAGAGTTGAGTGGGAGGATGGTGGAGACTTGATATGGTTATTGAACCATCACTTCAACCAGTGTGTATCAGGGCACAGGAAGTTGTTCATGTGGCACCTACACCAATTGAAGTAGAAGCTTATGATAGTGATCATGAAGTTTCGGATCAAGTCACTGCCGTACCTCGTAGGGTGACAAGGATACGTACTACTTCAGAGTGGTACAGTAATCCTGTCTTGGAAGTCATGTTGCTAGGCAACAATGAACCTATGAGCTATGGAGAAGCGATGGTGGGCCCGGATTCCAATAAATGGCTCGAGGCCATAAAATCCGAGAGAGGATTCATATTGAAAACGAAGTGTAGACTTTGGAAGAACTACTTAATGGTCGTAAGGCTGTTAGGTACATATGGATTTTAAAAGGAAGACAGACAATGATGGTAAGTATCACCATTAAGAAAGCTCGACTTGTCATTAAGATGTTTTCTGACAAGTTCAAGGAGTTGACTACGATGAGACTTTCTCACTCGTAGCGATGCTAAGAGTCTGTTGGAATTATATTAGCGATTACTGCATTATTTATGAAATCTTGCAGATAAGATGTCAAAACATTGTTTCCTCGACGTTTCTCTTGAGGAAAGGTTGTATGCGATACAAACGGAAGGTTTTGTCAATCCTGAAAGATGCTAATAAGTATGCAAAGCTCCAGCAATCCTTCTAGGGACTGGAGTAAGCATCTCGGAGTTGGAACGTATGCTTTGATGATGATCAAAGATTTTGGGTTTATACAAAGTTTATGAGAAACTTGTATTTCCAAAGAAGTGAGTGGGAGCACTATAGAATTTCTGATGAGTATATGTTGTTGACATGTTGTTGATCAGAAATGACGTAGGATTTCTGGAAAGCATATAGGGTTATTTGGAAAGTGTTTTTCAATGGAAAGCCTGGATTAAGCTGCTTGAGCATTGAGCATCAAGATCTATAAGGATAGATCAAAACGCTTAATGGAACTTTCAAATGAGCACATACCTTGACATGATCTTGAAGGTGTTCAAGATGGATCAGTCAAAGAAGGAGTTCTTGCCTGAGTAGTAAGGTATGAAGTTGAGACTTAAAGCTCGACCACGGCAGAAGAAAGAGGAAGGACGAAGGTCGTCCCCTATGCTTAAGACATAGGCTCTACAGTATGCTATGTTGTGTACCGCACCTGAAGTGTGCCTTGCCATGAGTCAGTCAAGGGGTACAAGAGTGATCCAAGAATGGATCACAGGACAGCGGTCAAAGTTATCCTTAGTAACTAGTGGACTAAGGAATTTTCTCGATTATGGAGGTGGTAAAAGAGTTCGTCGTAAAGGGTTACGTCGATGCAAGCTTAACACCTATCCGGATAGCTCTGAGTCGAGATACCGGATACGTATAATGGAGCAACAATTTAGAATAGCTCCAAGTAGAACAGTTATTTGGAATAGCTCCAAATAGAACGTGGTAGCTACATCTAGGAGATGACATAGAGATTTGTAAAGCACACACGGATCTGAAAGGTTCAGACCCGTTGACTAAAACCTCTCTCACAAGCAACATGATCAAACCCAGAACTCATTGAGTGTTAATCACATAGTGATGTGAACTAGATTATTGACTCTAGTAAACTCTTTGGATGTTGGTCACATGGCGATGTGACCTGTGAGTGTTAATCACATGGCGATGTGAACTAGATTATTGACTCTAGTGCAAGTAGGAGACTGTTGGAAATATGCCCTAGAGGCAATAATAAATTAGTTATTATTATATTTCCTTGTTCATGATAATCGTTTATTATCCATGATATAATTGTATTGATAGGAAACTCAGATACATGTGTGGATACATAGACAACACCATGTCCCTAGTAAGCCTCTAGTTGACTAGCTTGTTGATCAATAGATGGTTACAGTTTCCTGACCATGGACATTGGATGTCATTGATAACGGGATCACATCATTAGGAGAATGATGTGATGGACAAGACCCAATCCTAAGCATAGCACTAGATCGTGTAGTTCGTATGCTAAAGCTTTTCTAATGTCAAGTATCTTTTCCTTAGACCATGAGATTGTGCAACTCCCGGATACCGTAGGAATGCTTTGGGTGTACCAAACGTCACAACGTAACTGGGTGACTATAAAGGTGCACTACAGGTATCTCCGAAAGTGTCTGTTGGGTTGGCACGAATCGAGACTGGGATTTGTCACTCCGTGTAAACGGAGAGGTATCTCTGGGCCCACTCGGTAGGACATCATCATAATGTGCACAATGTGACCAAGGGGTTGATCACGGGATGATGTGTTACGGAACGAGTAAAGAGACTTGCCGGTAACGAGATTGAACAAGGTATCGGTATACCGACGATCGAATCTCGGGCAAGTACAATACCGTTAGACAAAGGGAATTGTATACGGGATCGATTGAGTCCTTGACATCGTGGTTCATCCGATGAGATCATCGTGGAACATGTGGGAGCCAACATGGGTATCCAGATCCCGCTGTTGGTTATTGACCGGAGAATGTCTCGGTCATGTCTGCATGTCTCCCGAACCCATAGGGTCTACACACTTAAGGTTCGATGACGCTAGGGTTGTAAAGGAAGTTTGTATGTGGTTACCGAATGTTGTTCGGAGTCCCGAATGAGATCTCGGACGTCATGAGGAGTTCCGAAATGGTCCGGAGGTAAAGATTTATATATAGGAAGTCCTATTTCGGCCATCGGGACGAGATTCGGGGTCATCGGTATTGTACCGGGACCACCGGAAGGGTCCCGGGGGCCCACCGGGTGGGGCCACCTATCCCGGAGGATCCCATGGGCTGAATTGGGAAGGGATCCAGCCCAAAGTGGGCTGGGGCGCCACTTCCCCTAGGGCCCATGCGCCTAGGGTGGGGAGAACCCTAAGGAAGAGTCCCAAGGGGGTAAGGCACCTCCTAGGTGCCTTGGGGGGGAGGGAAACCTCCCTTGGCCGCCACCCTCCTAGGAGATTGGATCTCCTAGGGCCGGTGCCCCCCCCTTGGCCCTTCTATATATAGTGGGGGAAGGAGGGATCTTTCATCCATGCCTTTGGTTGCCTCCTTCTCCCTCTCCAACACCTCTTCCTCGTCTTCTGCGGTGCTTGGTGAAGCCCTGCAGGATTGCCACGCTCCTCCACCACCACCACGCCATTGTGCTGCTGCTGGATGGAGTCTTCCTCAGCCTCTCCCTCTCTCCTTGCTGGATCAAGGCATGGGAGACGTCACCGGGCTGTACGTGTGTTGAACGCGGAGGTGCCGTCCGTTCGGCACTAGGATCTCCGGTGATTTGGATCACGACGAGTATGACTCCTTCAACCCCGTTCTCATGAACGCTTCCGCTTAGCGATCTACAAGGGTATGTAGATGCACTCTCCTTCCCCTCGTTGCTAGTCTCTCCATAGATAGATCTTGGTGACACGTAGGAAAATTTTGAATTTCTGCTACGTTCCCCAACAGATGGTTCTCGGCTTTCTGAGTTGCAGATGTGTGCTCGGTCATGAGGGTGGTTTTCGTCGATGTGTTTTCCTCGAGTTGCATTATGTCGATTGGTTTTCTTTTGCAGTACAGGGACCCATATGTTGCGGGTTCCAGTAGTAGTGTGTTGGGTGCTTCGGTCCCGTGGCTCCATGATATGGGAGTAGTTCACATGTGGATGGGGTCGTGCTTTTGAGCATGGTTGTGATGGTTTTCGCCCGATTTTCCATAAATTAACTAGGCAACTCTCTTTTTCTTAATTAATGGATGAGGTAAAACTTTTTCCTCCGTTTCAAGGAAAAAAAACAACAGAGACGCTTACTAGCTATGCCCCGTTTCTTTCTTTTTTGCTTTTTTTAGTGTCTCTCCTTTTTTGCTACTTTTTTGCTACCTGGATGCTCATATTTGCTTTTTTAGTGTCTCTTCGTGAACTATTTTTCAAACTTTGTGAACGTTTTCATTTTTCTTGAACATGTTTCCAAATTTGTGAACTTTTTTCAACTTTGTGAATTTTTTAGGCGTGAACTTTTTTCAACATTCTTGAAATGGCTCCATTTTTTTGCATCTGTCAAATGGTCCCTTTTTTTCCATGGCCTTGTATGACCAATTCTAGACATCATGTCAAGTTGTTTGGGTTTTCGACAATTTTTCCATTTTATGGAGTTTTCTTGGAAAGAAAAAGACTGATAAATGGTCGGACGTGTTGCAACTTGCATACAGTGTCAGAAATTGTTCAAACCTGATATGGATGCTTAACATAGGCATGCCCACCTGCTTGCAAAAGTTGTGGTCATTTGAAGGATGTCCAAAAATAGACCATGTTCAACGGAGGTTGTTCGGGGAGGCGAGTAGGCTCCATCTCAGAGCATGTTGTTTCTCTGCATCCTTAAAATGACCTCAAGTTTTTTCATGGACTTTTATGACCAACTAAGGGCACCATGCCAAAGTTGTTGTTTTTTTACAAATCTTGCATTTTCTGGAGTTTCCTTGGTTAAAAAAGGCCAATAAATGGCTGGACATGACGTAGCGTGCATACGGTGTCGGAATTCGTTCAAACCAAGTATGGATGCTTACTATCATAATTCTCACATAGTGCCAAAAGTTGGGGTTATTTCATTCATATTCAAAAATGGCTCTGTTCAATGGAGGGTGTTCGGGTAAGGCACAAGGGTCCGTCTAAGAGCACGTTTTTTTCGACATTCATAAAATGGTCCCAGTTTTTTCGTAGCCTTGTTTGACCAATTGAAGCTACCATGGCAAGTTTTTTTGGTTTTTGACAAACTTTGTATTTTCCAAAAAATTCTCGTTAAAAAATACCGATAAATGGTCAGACGTGTCTCAACTTGCATACGGTGTCAGAAATCGTTTAAACCTGACATGGATGCCAACAATAGGAATGGCCACCTAGTTGCAAAAGTTGGGATCATTTGATGGATGTCCAAAAACTAGTCCATGTTCAAAGGAGGGTGTTCGAGTAGGCCAGTAGGCTCCGTCTGAGAGCACATTGTTTCTCCACATCCTTGTAATGGCTAAATTATTTTCCATGGCATTTTATGCCCAATTTAAGGTACCATGCTAATTTATTTTGGTTTTTGACAAAAAAATTGTTTTCTGAAGTTTTCTCGATGAAAAAGGCCAATAAATTGCCGGATGTGTCGCAAAATTGTATATGGCGTCAGAAATTATTCAAACCTGTGAAGGATACCTACCGTGGCCATGCTCACCTACTTGGTAAAGTTGGGGACATTTGAATGATGTCAAAAATAGACCATGCTCAACGGAGGGTGTTCGAAATGGCTAGTAGGCGAGAGCACATTGTTTCTCTACATCCTTGAAATGGCCCTAATTGTTTTCCATGAAGCTTTATGACCAATTCAAGGCTCAATGCCAAGTTTTTTTTGTTTTTTTTAACAAATTTTGCATTTTCTAGATTTATCTCGATCTAAAAAGGCCGATAAATGGCAGGATGTGTCGCAACTTGCATACAATATCGGAAATTGTCCAAACTTGACATGGATACCTCCCACGGGCATGCTGGCATGCTTGCAAAAGTTAGGGTAATTTCAAGGATGTTCAACAAATAGGCCGTGTTAAACGGATTGTGTTTGGGTAGGCCAGAAGGCTCCGTCCGATAGAAATTGTTTCTCGGCATCCTTGAAATGACCCTAGTTTTTTTTTCATCGCCTTGTATTACCAATTCAAGCCACCATGTCTAGTTGTTCGGATATTCAACAAGTTTTAGATTTTGTTTTCCTGGTGGAAAGGGGCCGATATTTGGTCGGGCATGTCACAACGTGCAAACGGTGTCAGAATTCATTCAGACCTGGTATAGATGCCTCATATGTCCGTGTCGGGATGCTGCAAGAAGTTGGGGTCATTTATACTAGTTGAGAGGAGTGTCTGAGACTATGCCAGGCGGGTGCATCCGTGAGCATATAAATTTTCCAAATTTGAATTCTTCTGTTATTTGCAATGTCCATCATTACAATAAACATGAACATTTTCTTATGTCCTAACTATTTCTTAAAAAAATCAACTATTTTTGAATTTCAAATTGTGTACGAAAATTTTACAAACTCGAACACTTTTTTCCAAAATTGTTAACAAATGCTCAACAATTGATAAAACTTTTGAACACAAATTGCAAACAACACATATTTTTTTAACATTTAGGAAACTTATTTTGAAATACAAACATTTTGTTAAATTTGTAAACAAACAATTTGAAGAAAGGAACATTTTCTGAAATTCCAGATCACCTTTTAGAATTGTAGACAATATTTGAAAACAACAACAAAAATTGGTATTCAAAACTTTTGAACAGGTTTCAACAAAAATAATAAATTTTTAAATAAATAAAAATGATTGAATGATAAAAACGAAAAAAACGAAAAAAAACACATAAAAAACACATAGGCATTGGCCCAACTAGGTGGCAGCAACGCTCCCGTCGGGCGCCTGTTGGTCCAGCCAATCCGGCGGCCTATGCGGGGTTTGTTCAATATTCAAACGATGTTATTGTTTTGAAAATTTTCCTTAGAAATTGAAAAAAGTCTACAATTTCAAAATTTGTTAGCTTCTTTCTCAAAAATGTTCGAAGTACAGTAAAAATAGACTTTCAAAAATTATTTGCTTCTTTTCATAAATTGTACGAAAATTCATATAAGTTTAGAATTCCAAATTTCAAAAAAATTGCATTTTTTAACATTTGTTTACAAATTCAAAAAATGTTCTGGTTTTGCAAAATTTGTTTGCAAATACGAAATAATGTTCACAGAATTTCATAAAATTTTCATGTTTCTAAAACATTGCTCATAATTCCAAAAAGGTTCACCTTTCCAATTTTGCTCCTGTTTTTCAAAAAAATTGTTCGTAATGTTGAAAAATGTTCACGTTTAAATTTCATTCCTGTTTTTCCTAAAAAGATTTGAGATTCCCTAAAAAATGTTTGCATATTCAGAATTTTTTAAACTGTTTGGAATTTTAAAAAGAATTCATATATCTTTATCTTTACCTAATATTAAAGGACAGAGCCTTTTATAGTTCTCCATACGTCACGCCTTTATATCCGGTCATTTATGTTAATCATAAAGATTGACGGTTGAGATTTGTAAAATAATCTATCTACATATACCTACTATAAAACAACAACCGAAGGAATATATAAACCGTTTATGATAAAAACTCATGCACGTGGGACTTGTAAACTTCTAGGGATATACTTTTTTAGTACACGTTAGCGGGATCTCTAATCCCCTACCTTACATTGACGTGGTGCAGTACCCAGGGGAGGTTTCTAGCTCTCGGACTGCGCCACGCTGGCACAATCATCTACACGGTAATCTCTAATCCCTAGTTTGACCTCGCCCTTGATGTCATGCAGTACCTCGGCGCAGGTTTCTCGCTCTTTGCATCGCTGCCCCAACACCGGTCGCCTACTCGGTGATCATCGACAGCGACGAGATCTCCATGGAGATGACCTTCTCGGTCGGCACGGCGGCAACACGGTAGTTGGTGACTAGTGAAGTTCCGGACTGTTTTTCTCCCTGTGTGCATGATCCGGAACGGAGGAGAGGAGAGGGAGCCAGCCAACCACCAAGTATGCTTCTCTAACGCCGTGAAAAGCGAAACCTATGGCTACACGAAGGTGCTAATGGCTGGTCATGCTCCTCTTCATCTTGTGCCTTCTCGAGGAAACAACGGGCCTTGTTGTTGCCGACCAAACGTGAGGAAGAGAGGCAAGGCTCGAACGAGATGAACGCGAGAGGGAGAGTGAGGTTTTCCTGCTGCTCAAACTTCGCTTAACATGCACACGTGCTACCCTTAATTTTGGATTTGTGCAATACACTACGTATGTAGCACTCGTTTTTTGAAGTTGAGATATTATTGCTGGTTTGATTCCCTTGACAGTGCTCTGCTATCTGTGGATATACCAGCATAACATTCAAGTACAAATATAGTCCAAAGCTGTGGAATTATCCTATATACCAAAATAGTTCATCTCTACTAGAGGGGGACATTTTGGAGACCGGGCTCCATGGACGCCTTTCTTTAAAAAAAAATCAAAACTCGAACTTTTCAGTTTTAAAAATTTCTAAAAAGACCGGGCTCAATGTGTATTTATTTAGAATTTTTTGGAACTGAAAAGTTTGAATTTTGAAGTTTCCAAATTAAGGCCTCCATTTGACATTTTTGATCTCCACTACTTCATCAAAAATGCACACGTGCTACTTCATCAAAGGCCCACCACAACATTCATGAGAAAAATGTTTTCAATATTAATTGATCTCATGCACACATCTCATCTCACCACATATATCACCTCATCAAAGGTCCACTCAACATGCATGGAAAAAAGTGGTCTCATTGTGTTGCTTATATTCAAATATTTTTTTGACTTCACAATAATAAAATATAAAATATAATATAGTTTTGTTTTGATTCATATATTATCTATTCAACTATGCATGTTTAATACAATCAAATCATTGAAATGTATAGCAGTCGATTCCCGCAGCAATGTGTGGGGTACTCTTGTTATCTCCGCATGTGTGCTTCGACACCATCAAAATTGTTGTAGCCATTAGATTTGCTAGCTCGATCCATTAGCATCCATATGATGCATGCATGAGAATCCTCTACCTTGCAAGATGCATTAGTGCATTCTTAGTGGGCTTTAGATCATATTATTTTCGCAGCAGCATCACTAGTAGAAAAGGGGGCAATGGTCTAGGCCGGGTCAGCCCATTAGTCCCGGTTCAATCCAGAACCGGGAACAATGGGGGCATTGGACCCGGTTCGTGAGCCCCGGGGGCCGGCCGGGCCACGTGGGCCATTGGTCCCGGTTCGGCTGGACCTATTGGTTCTGATTGGTGGGACGAACCGGGACCAATGCGCCTCGCTCCTGGCCCACCACCATTGGTCCCGGTTGGTGGCGTGAACCGGGACCAAAGGCTGCCCTTTAGTCCCGGTTCGTGGCACAAACCGGGACCAATTAGTTGCCTATATCTACCCTTCGCCCGCGAGCAGAGCACTCCCAGTGCTCTGTTTTTCGTGGCCGGCGAGGGGAGAGCTTTGTGGTGCTCTAGCTCACCTCCTATGCACACGAGGTGTTCGATGGAATGCCCGAGCCACACTACTTAAGCTTTCTCCTCTCCAAGCTCGACCTCCAAGCTCCATTTTCCTCAATATTTGTCTAGGTTTAGCGGTCCGTCACATCCCGTCCCCGACTTCACCGCCGTCGATCGCCCGCGCCGATCTCGTCGCCGGCACCACCGTGGTGAGCCTCTTGTTCTTATCTTCTTTCTGAAAGGAAAAAATATTCTTACTTGTATATTTATATAGATACTTGTATAATTTTCTTACTTTTATTATTGCATCTTATATAGTGCGATGGTTTTGGTATCCGCCCCCGTCGGCCCTCATCCTATCTATGATTCAGATGTGGTATATATTATCTTTTCATAACTATTGGTTCATTTATTGTTTATGACAATTATGCCGACCAACGTGACATAGATTTTATTTATCTAGGAGGTTGTTGAACCGGAAATTCCAACCGACCCTATTGTCGAGAGGTTAAATTTAGTTGAAGAAGAAAACAATTTGTTGAAGAAAAAAATTAGAAAAATTGAGGAGGAGAAGATGATATTGGAGTTGCATGTTGCGGATGTCGTCGATGATCACAAGATCAAGATGGTTGCAATGCGCTTGAAGATTAGAAAGATTAGAAAATATGCCATTCATACCGAGGCTTGGTATCATTATGCCGTTGGATCAGTTGTTACATTGGTTGCGATTATGATCGCATTTGTTTTTGTATTGAAATGTTTTACATAGTTTTAGTGTATGGTTTAATTAATTTAGATGCTCTGCAGAGCTTTATGTTGTTAGATGAGAACTATGTATGTACTTTGGTTTTAATGTGATGATGAATTTCTATTAATTTGGTCACTTAATTATCTATTCATGATGTTCTGTAATGATTTTTGACACACTTAATTATATATAATGCACGCAGATGAACCGGCAATGGATGTACGGTTCAAGACACACCTCCGAGTACATTAAGGGCGTGCATGGTTTTCTCGAAGTGGCTGAGGCAAACAAGCAGAATGGTTTTATGTGTTGTCCATGCCCTATATGTGGGAATACGAAGTCTTACTCTAACCGGAAAATCCTCCACACCCACCTGCTTTACAAGGGTTTCATGCCACACTATAATGTTTGGATGGGGCACGGAGAAATAGGGGTTATGATGGAAGACGGCGAAGAAGAAGAGTACGATGACAACTATGTGCCCCCTGAATACGGTGATGCTACTGAACATCAAGAGAAACCAGACGATGTGCACGATGATGCTGCAACGGGCGAAGCCGCTGAAGATCAAGAAGAACCAGACGATGTGCCCGATGATGATGATCTCCGCCGGGTCATTGTCGATGCAAGGACGCAATGCCAAAGTCAAAAGGAGAAGCTGAAGTTCGATCGCATGTTAGAGGACCACAAAAAAGGGTTGTACCCCAATTGTGAAGATGGCAACACAAAGCTCGGTACCGTACTGGAATTGCTGCAGTGCAAGGCAGAGAATGCTGTGCCTGACAAAGGATTTGAGAAGCTACGAAAAATATTGAAGAAGAAGCTTCCAAAGGATAACGAATTTCCCGACAGTACATACGCAGCAAAGAAGGTCGTATGCCCTCTAGGATTGGAGGTGCAGAAGATACATGCATGCCCTAATGACTGCATCCTCTTCCGCGGTGCGTACAAGGATCTGAATGCATGCCCGGTATGTGGTGCATTACGGTATAAGATCAGACGAGATGACCCTGGTGATGTTGACGGCGAGCCCCCCAGGAAGAGGGTTCCTGCGAAGGTGATGTGGTATGCTCCTATAATACCACGGTTGAAACGTCTGTTTAGAAACAGAGAGCATGCCAAGTTGATGCGATGGCACAGTGAGGACCGTAAGAAAGACGGGAAGTTGAGAGCACCCGCTGACGGGTCACAGTGGAGAAAAATCAAGAGAAAGTACTGGGATGAGTTTGCAAGTGAGCCAAGGAACGTATAGTTTGCTTTAAGCGCGGATGGCATTAATCCTTTCGGGGAGCAGAGCAGCAATCACAGCACCTGCCCGTGACTCTATGTATGTATAACCTTCCTCCTTGGATGTGCATGAAGCGGAAGTTCATTATGATGCCAGTTCTCATCCAAGGCCATTAGTTGAAGAAATTTTACAGCGGTGGAATGGAAATGGTGTACGTACGTGGGATGAGCACAAACAGGAGGAATTTAACCTAAAGGCGTTGCTGTTCGTGACCATCAACGATCGGCCCGCTCTCAGTAACCTTTCAGGACAGACAAACAAGGGACACCACGCATGCACGCACTGTTTACTTGACACCGATAGTATATACCTAGCAAGCTGCAGGAAGAATGTGTACCTGGGCCATCGTCGATTTCTTCCGACGAACGATCAATGTCGAAAGAAAGGCAAGCATTTCAAAGGCGAGGCAGATCACCCGAAGAAGCCCACCATGTGTACCGGTGATCACGTACTTGCTATGGTCAATGATTTACACGTAATATTTGGAAAGGGTCCCGGCGGACTAGCTGTTCCGAGTGACGCTGGGGGACACGCACCCATGTGGAAGAAGAAATCTATATTTTGGGACCTACCCTGCTGGAAAGACCTAGAGGTCCGCTCTTCGATCGACGTGATGCACGTGACGAAGAACCTTTGCGTGAACCTGCTAGGCTTCTTGGGCGTGTATGGGAAGACAAAAGATACAGTTGAGGCACGGGAGGACCTACAACATTTGCACGAAAAAGACGGCATGCCTCCAAAGCAGTATGAAGGTCCTGCAGCTATGCTCTTACCAAAGAAGAGAAGGAAATCTTCTTTGAATGCCTGCTTAGTATGAAGGTCCCGACTGGCTTCTCGTCTAATATAAAAGGAATAATAAATATTGCAGAGAAAAAGTTTCAGAACCTAAAGTCTCATGACTGCCACGTGATTATGACGCAACTGCTTCCGGTTGCATTGAGGGGGCTTCTACCCGAAAACGTCCGATTAGCCATTATGAAGCTATGTGCATTCCTCAATGCAATCTCTCAGAAGGTGATCGATCCAGAAATCATACCAAGGCTAAGGAGTGATGTGGTGCAATGTCTTGTCAGTTTCGAGCTGGTGTTCCCACCATCCTTCTTCAATATCATGATGCACGTCCTAGTTCATCTAGTTGACGAGATTGTCATTTTGGGCCCCGTATTTCTACACAATATGTACCCCTTTGAGAGGTTCATGGGAGTCCTAAAGAAATATGTTCGTAACCGCGCTAGGCCAGAAGGAAGCATCTCCATGGGCCATCAAACAGAGGATGTCATCGGGTTTTGTGTTGACTTCATTCCTGGCCTTAAGAAGATAGGTCTCCCTAAATCGCGGTATAAGGGGAGACTGACTGGAAAAGGCACGCTTGGAAGGGACTCAATAATATGCAGGGACGGATATTCTTGGTCTCAAGCACACTACACGGTTCTACAGAACTCTACCTTGGTGACCCCGTATGTCGATGAACACAAGAACAGTCTGCGCTCCAAACACCCGGAGCAGTGCGACGACTGGATTACATGTGAACACATCAGGACTTTCAGCAGTTGGTTGGAAGCACGTATCAGAGGTGACAACACTGTTTGTGATGAGCTATACTTGTTGTCCAGGGGACCATCTTTGACTGTATTGATTTGGAAAGGATACGAGATAAACGAGAATACATTTTACACGATTGACCAAGATCAAAAGAGCACCAACCAAAACAGCGGTGTCCGCTTTGATGCAACAACCGAGAGGGGAAAGGACACATATTATGATTACATAGTGGACATATGGTAACTTGACTACGGACATGATTTTAAGGTCCCTTTGTTTAAGTGCAAATGGGTCAATCTGTCAGGAGGTGGGGTACAGGTAGACCCACAGTACGGAATGACAACAGTGGATCTGAAAAATCTTGGGTACACTGACGAACCGTTCGTCCTAGCCAATGATGTGGCACAGGTTATCTATATGAAGGACATGTCTACCAGACCGAGAAAGAGAAAAGATAAGGAAGCGGATACATCATACGATGAGCCAAAGCGCCACATAGTTCTTTCAGGAAAAATGGACATCATGAGAGTGGAGGACAAGACAGACATGTCTGAAGATTATGAAAAGTTTTATGAAATTCCTCCCTTCAAAGTCAAGGTTGACCCCAGCATCCTGATAAACGATGAAGATTATCCATGGTTGCAATAAGCAAATGACACAAGCGAAGAAAAAGTGAAGACTTTCTCCCACAACTATTATGATGATACCATGCCAACTTTGTAACTGACGATTATGATACAATTGTCCGTTTTGTACATGCACATGCTATGTGGGTCAATTTATGATACCATGCCAACTTTCAACTTTTTCAGAGTTCATTTGAAATGCTTTAATGTCTTATGGTTCGGCCCTCGTAATAATTAAAAATAGCAACAATAAGTATTTTGTTGTAAGTAGAAACAAAATAAAATAAATAAAGCAAGAAAGAAAACAAAAAACAAAAAAAGTGTTTTCAAATTTGAAAACTAATGGCACTAACAGAAAGTTTATAATTTTCCTAAAACTAAAAGCAAAAACAATTAAAAAATAAAGCAAAAAACAAAAGAAAATAAATAATGTAGAAAAAAACAAAAAAACAACAATAAGTATTTTGTTGTAAGTAGAAACAAAATAAAATAAATAAAGCAAGAAAGAAAACAAAAAAACAAAAAAACAAAAGAAGTGTTTTCAAATTTGAAAACTAATGGCACTAACAGAAAGTTTATAATTTTCCTAAAACTAAAAGCAAAAACAATTAAAAAATAAAGCAAAAAACAAAAGAAAAGAAATAATGCAGAAAACAAAACAAAAAAACTGGAAAAAAATAAATATAGCAACAATAAGTAAAGTAAACAAAAAAGCAAAAAAATGCCTCCTACTAGGCCCCTACGGCCTGAATACGACATGAAACCCTACTATGGGCCAGGATTCAGGCCCGCAGTAGGCCCAGAAGGCCCATCAGGCAAAGCAATAGCAAGTATGCCCGAAAGCCTGCGGTGGAGAGGAGCTCGAGAGGGGTGCGGCAGTGGGGATTATAAACCACTGCGCGCCCCTCTCAACTAGCGAGGTGGGACTAAACTTTGGCCCCGACGCGGGCAGCAGGGGCCTTTGGTCCCGGTTGGTGGCACCAACCGGGACTAAAGGAGGATGCATTAGTCCCGGTTGGTGCCACCAACCGGTACCAAAGGCCGCCGGTTCCCGCCCTTTGGGCTGCCGAAAAAGAGGCCTTTGGTCCCGGTTGGTGGCACCAACCGGGACTAAAGGGTGCATTAGTC
>NC_041383.1:693983382-693988724 GCF_002162155.2 Triticum dicoccoides | reverse complement strand
CGCGCCGCCGCCCCTGCCCTGCGCGGCCGCCGCGCGCCGCCCCGCCGCCCCTGCAATTTCCATAGCATTTTTTTGCATTTTTTTGTGTATATGTGTTTGTATGTGTATATATATATGTGTGTACATGTTCATAGTATTTTTTTCATAAGTGTATTTTTTTGTTCATTGCATTTTTTTCATATATATAATGTATATATGTATGTGGTAGCTATATATATGATGAATGGATGTGGCTATATATGTATGTATGAATATAATGTTCGTAGCATCTTTTTGTTTATATATGTTTTTCATATATGTATTAATTTTTTATTTAGGTTGTTAGTAGATATCGATTTTAGGTTAGTGCATTTTAGGTTAGTGTAGAGGAGAAAGTAAAATAAGGAAAAGGAAGAAAAGAGGAAGAAGGAAGAAGGAAGAAAGAAGAAGAAAAAGAATGAGAGGAAAAAGGAAAATAAGAAGAGGAAGAAGAGGAGAAATAAATAAGAAGAGGAAAAAAGAAGAAAAAGATTTTTTCTTCTTCTCCTCTTTTTTTTTCTTCTTCCTTCTTCCTTCTTCCTCTTTTCTTCCTTTTCCTTAATTATTTTCCTTTCTCGTCGTTGTCGCGTCGTTGTCGATATAACCCCCTCGAGATAACTTCAACATGAGGGGCGGTCGATATATATACCCCCTCTCGACCGTGATAACTTATATAACGGCAGCACCCACCCCCCCCCTCGGCCCTCTCACTCGACCAAAACTCTCGAGGACACCCAAACCCTAGAGAGAAAACGATGTTGGTCTCCTACCCCCTCCTGTCGCGCCCCTACCCGACAAATTAACTCTCTCGAGGCCACCCAAATTTACCAAGTTAAAAGAGCGTTGTCGTCGAGGCCACCCCAAACCCTTGAAGCGTTGTTGTGTCGAGGCGACCCCAAACCCTAGAGAAGCAGCGTCGAGGCCACTAACATGATTCCTTATTGTGATTAGCTAGCTAGTTCTACGTTTGCCACTAATATATATATATATATCCATCTATACCATGTTTGAATAATAATTGACATGTTGTAAATATTTGCAGAAACTATGGAGCACTCCCGAGACGAAGAAACAGAAGCGATATTGGGGGACATAATCGCAAATGGAAGGGATGAAGTTGCGTCATTTCTCCTCGACACCGTTGGTCAGCTGGAAGAACTGGATGAAGAAGAGGGCTATGTTCATGATGGCTTCGGCCCATTAATGCCGGTACAAGAAGAGTACTATGTTCATGATGGCTCTGGTGACACAATGGAGGTACAAGAAGGAGACCGTGCTGACTACTCCGGTGACCGAACCGAGCCCGGCCAGGTATATATATATTAGTTAAGCCCGTGCTGACTAGTTAATTGATGCTTCCATTATTTTGGTATATGTACACATATTAATTACTCTCGTCTTTCTTCCTTATAATTTCTAGCCCTCCGGATCGAGCACAACTTCGGTAAGGAGACGAGGCCCGAAGAAAAAGTTGAGCTCGGATGAAGAGTTTGAGATCATAGAAATCGCGCCCGACGGTGAACCGATTGAACCCATCCGGACAAGGAAGGCATTTTCTTCTCAGTGCGGGGTTCTTGTTAGGGACAAGATCCCGATCAGCATCCAGCAATGGTATAAGCCTAAGGAGGAAGACCCTGAGGTGTCTTATGTCAATGATATGCAGAAAGAATATCTTTGGACTGAGCTGAAGGCAAATTTCACCCTACCGCCAGAGGAGGATCCGGAGAAGCCAGTTAAAGAGCAATTAATCAAGTCTTGTGCTCTTAAGAAGATGGCAACCCTAATGAGGAGGTGGAGGAAAGAGCTGAACCAGTTTGTCGGGAAAAAAAGACACCAGAATTCATCGGCAAATATGAGAAAATCCAAGATCACTGGCCCGCATTTGTGGCCCACAAGACATCGGAAAAGAGTAAGAAGATGTCGGAGACAAACAAGAAAAATGCTGCAAAGAAGAAGCTTCACCATCGCACGGGGTCAGGTGGCTACCTCAAAGCCCGGCCTAAGTGGTCCAAGGCTGAGCATGATCTGCTTGAAAAAGGGATCGAACCAGAGACAATGTACTAGCCAGACCGTTGCCGGACTTGGTTCTTCGGGGCTGGCGGAACCTTGGACCCAGTAACAGGGTTGTGCCAGTGGACGGACGAGCAACTGGAAATACCAGTCAAGAACCTTCGACACTATATCGATGCAGCGCATCGAGGGACGTTCCTTCCAAACAGGGAGAAGGACGAGCTCACAATGGCCCTTGGGAATCCTGAGCACCCTGGACGGACACGAGGCACGCCAGGCTCCATTCCATGGAAGGTTGGTTTTCCGGATGCAAGGGGTTACAAAACCCATGAGAGGAGGAAGAAACTGGAGCAGGACCAACTGCAGGCGCTGCACGAAAGGGTAATGGGGCTAGAGGATCGAGAAAAGGAACAAGAAGCAGTAGATCGCAGCAAACGACCTGCCGAAGCTTCCCCCGAAGCTACCCCGCCATCTCAGCGGAGAAGCAGCGTGGCTTCCACCGAGATGCTTCAGCCGGAGCATGTCTTGACGGCTCCTGCCAGCTATCCCGTGGATGGTATCACGGAGTCTCAAAGTTGCCACATTATGGCGCAATAGATGAATTTGAAGGTCAAGGCGGCTGTTGGCCAAGTTTATCCTAGTGGACCCGGCACAACTTATCACTGCCAGCCGATTCCAGAAGGATATGCTAAGGTGATGGTGGATGAAATTACGGAGGGATTTGAGGACCTCCCGCTTGAGCACCCTACCGGTGAAGGGGAGACTAGGCTGGGTTGTGCTCTGAAGACTCCATGCCTATGGCGGAAGGAGCTCATCAACCTTCTGAACTGGACGCCTCCGCCTCCTCCTCCTCCTTCGGCGAGTCAGGGCACTCCGCCTCCTCCACCGCCTCCTCCTCCGGCAAGTGACGATCAGGGCACGCGTGGCGGCACTCCGCCTCCTTCTCCGGCGCGTGGCGGCACTCCGCCTCCTTCTCCGGCGCGTGGCGGCACTCCGCCTCCTTCTCCGGCGCATGGCAGCACTCCGCCTCCTTCTCCGCCTGCGTCGGCGCTCCCGAGCAGCCAGCAGCCTCCTCCTTCTCCGCCTCGCCAGCAAGGGCGGAAGAGACCCGCCGCCACCCCGGCTGCTCCGGCGCGTCGTACTCCTTCTCCTCCGCCTCGTAAGCAAGCACAAAAGAAGACAGACGACGCAGCCGCTCCGTCTGCTCCGGCGTCTAGCAGCACAACCAGAGGCGGGAGGCAATACAAATACGGTCTATCTCTCAAGCCTCTAGAGAAGTTACCGTACGAGAGGTCCGAGGAGGAAAACGATACGATTGTGCGGACCCATGTGAAGGAGTTCTTTGAAGGGGTGAAAGCAAAGAGACATCCACCTCCGGAGGAGAAGGTAGATCCGGTGAAAGCAAAGCGCACTATCGATGCCCTGAGGAAACCACCAAAGTCTCCACCGAGAACCAACTATGAGCGCATTACTGAACAGACATATCTCCAAGCCCAGCGGTCGGGAACTACTGTTAGTGCTAAAAGGTCAAAAGAACAAGCAAAGGGGAAAAAATTGCCCAGCTCGGCGAACAAGCACAGCAATTGTGCCGCCCGCTCAATGTGTCTAATGCTCCGGGGACGGTGGCCGGTTATGGCAATCTTGAAGATTACCTGCCTGACGATGCACTTCCTGATTTCTTGGAGGTGGATGAACACAGATACGAGTACGGGAAGCCTCTCGTCAAAGATGAAAAATCTCTGACAACAATGATGCAAAGATTCCATAATTGGTACATGGAAACCTGCAGAGAGTCTGAGGGTACGAATGCTTTGTATCTGCATATTAAAGAGGAGCACGACCTCGTTACAAATGATCTGTTGACTGTTTCATTTGATGAGTTCTTCGCGTTCTTCAATCAAAAGGCCCTCGATAAATAATGGTCTTTTGCTACTGTCTGTAAGTACTATTTCTGTCATTAAGTCTCTATATATAGCTCGGCTCTTTCATTTCATGTATTTATAATTAATTATCCTCAATATATTATGCAGATTGAAGATCGTCGAGTGCAAAAAACAAGAAATTTATGATATTGGGTTCATTAACACAAATATCATAGATGAATTTCTGGTTAAAAAGGACATCAAAGAGGCCGAGGACAACGTGCTACAATCGTTGATCAAAAATCAAAACAAAGATACCATACTCTTTCCTTACAACGGCAAGTGAGTGTTACTGTCGTGTGCATATTCGGTTTCCCTTATTACTGGAGCGAGGTTATAGTAATGTAATTGATGAGTTATGCATGCGTGCGCAGGTACCACTATATTCTTCTAGAGATTAAGCTTGAGCGTGGACTAGTAACCGTCTTAGACTCGAGACGGAAAGATCCCAAATCCTATGCGGACATGACTGAAATGCTCAGCAAGTAAGTTCAATCGATCATTATCGCACCATATCGGCAACTTTTTGTTCATTTCCTGATATCTCAAGTAATAATAATTATTTTATTTGTCTTGCAGGGTTTGGAAACAGTTCACCGCAGAAGCTCCGGGACTGCCGAAGGAGCTGCGATATACATACCCGAAAGTAAGTACTACTGGCTAGCTAGTTGCGCGCATCTCCCGTTGATTCTATAGCCATACTTTCATCAATGCCATTTATAATGCTTCATTATCAGTTTGATTGACCTCTATTTCTCGTAAAGTGCTTGTGGCAGGAAGAAGGGAATGATTTATGTGGATACTACGTGTGCGAGTTCATCCACAACGTGACTTTGAAAAACAAGCGGGGCTACTCTCAAAGACAATATGAAGTGCGTAAGCAATAATATTCACAATTTCATTTTATTACACCATCGTTTCTGTTGAGTTTCATTCATATATATGTATTAATTAACCCCCTTCTTCAAATTAGACGTGGCAGATGCGGAATGAACTCCTAGAACCAGATCGCATGAAAGCAATTCAAGACGAATTGGCGGGATTCTTTCTTGACCACGTCATCAATAAAGCCGGAGAATACCATGTGGAAATTGATTTCAATTGCTAGGGGATTGTGATTAAGAGATCTTATACATATTGTACATGTATGTAGCCAATAGCGTCAGATACATGATATACGAAAACTTGTTGTTCGACCAATCTCTCGGAGAAGGAGAGGTCGATCGATCACTTCTCTCGGTATGCATGACAAACTTCTGTACTGAATGGTTCTCTCGATCACTTATGTATATATAGTACGTAGCGTCGACCAAGCACGGACATAAGAGAGGACACTTCTCTCTATTAATTAGCTAGCTAACACAATATATGAAACACCTAAATTAACCCCCC